>NC_141995.1:52655284-52955284 GCF_049901715.1 Pseudonaja textilis
ATCTCTTAAGTGCTGACATCTGCTGTGGCCTATGAAGGAAGTTGGGGGCTGCTTTCTCCCTCTAAGAAAACATGTTTCTTCATTTCTCATCCAGCGAAATATAATATTCTGTCCTTTTAATATTTCTCAGAATATTTCATTCTTCTAGGAAGGGGATGCGTGCTAACTTTCTACATTGTGATTTCTAAAATATTTTGCCCTTGTTTAAAGGTTGCACAGAAAGGATCATAAGAAAACAGCCAGTCTGGGAGAAGTTTCTTTCACAAGTTAAGCTGCCTTCCAGGGACAAGATTGAATTCTTTGTGTCTATTCATTCTTGTCATTAAAAAAAAAAAAATGCATTACTACAACATCTGAACTGGATTGCTTTGAGTTTTCACTCCTTCATTAGGAAGAATTAACACTACAGGCCATAATTAAAAAGACAGCAACCAGACCATTGCATTTCATCATATCCCTATCTTTGTCCTTTCTAAAATGCCGTGAAGGCAAGACTTATCTGCTTTTTAGCAGACTGGCTGGCTACTTTCTTTCAAGAAGCACTTTGATCTTATCTCTGGAGATTACAATAATTTTTCATACTGCCAATCTCAGGTTAAAACACACACACACACACACACACACACACACACACACACACACAACCAATTGGAAATACACGTTATGCAAGGAGGAAAGAATACAACCATTTGTTCATCACATTTCTCTGATTTCTTATTTGTTCTCTTGATTGTGAAGCCCGGTCCATGTTTGTTACACATGTGACAGCGTGACTGCACACATACTAACATGACAACGAAAACTATATTTTAAAGACAGGAAACAAACTTTACTCCAACGCAGGGGTGTCTTTCATTGAGGGCTTTATCAGGGTTGTGTTTGACTTTGTGGGGTGGGGGAGGAAGTGCTGATAAGGTGGGCATGCCCAGGGTGGGCGTGGCCAACTTGACATCACTCATGTTGGGGGCACCTGTATGGACAAGTGCTAAGGCAGGACTTCCCTCAGACCCTCCCTCTCTCCCTCCTTCTGTTCCTTCCTTCCTTCTTCCTTTCTTCCTTCCTTCCTTCCTCCCTTCCTTTCTCCCTTCCTTTCTCCCTTCCTTCCTTCCTTCCTTCCTTTCTCCTTTCTTCGTTTTCTTCCTTCCTTTCTCCCTCCTCCCCTCCCTCCTTCTCCTTCCTTGCTCCCTTCCTTCCTTCCTTCCTTCCTTCCTCCCTTCCTTTCTCCCTTCCTCCCTTCCTTTCTCCCTTCCTTTGTTCCTTCCTTCCTTTCTCCCTCCCTCCCTCCCTTCCTTCCTTCCTTCCTTCCTCCTTCCTTCCTTTCTCCCTTCCTTCCTTCCTTTCTCCCTTCCTTCCTTCCTTCCTTTGTTCCTTTCTCCCTTCCTTTCTCCCTTCCTTCCTTTCTCCCTTCCTTTGTTCCTTCCTTCCTTTCTCCCTCCCTCCTTCCCTCCCTTCCTTCCTTCCTTCCTTCCTTCCTTTCTCCTTCCTTCCTTCCTTCCTTCCTTCCTTTCTCCCTTCCTTTGTTCCTTCCTTCCTTTCTCCTCCCTCCCTCCCTCCTTCCTTCCTTCCTCCTTCCTTTCTCCCTTCCTCCCTTCCTTTCTCCTTCCTTTGTTCTCCTTCCTTCCTTTCTCCCTCCCTCCCTCCCTCCCTCCTTCCTTCCTTCCTCCCTTCCTTTCTCCTTCCTCCTTCCTTCCTTTCTCCCTTCCTTCCTTCCTTCCTTTGTTCCTTTCTCCTTCCTTTCTCCCTTCCTTCCTTCCTTCCTTTCTCCCTTCCTTTGTTCCTTCCTTCCTTCCTTTCTCCCTCCCTCCTTCCTCCCTCCTTCCTTCCTTCCTTCCTTCCTCCCTCCCTCCCTCCCTCCCTCCCTTCCTTCCTTCCTTCCTTCCCTTCCTTCCTTCCTTCCTTCCTTCCTTCCTTCTCGCCTCTTCATTCTCCTACTTCCTTCCCCTCTTTCCTTATTTTTCCTTCCTTGCTCTCTTCCCATCTTTCCTCCTCCTCCTTCTTTGTCTTTCCCCTGTCCCTTTCTCCTTTCCTGTCCTTTCTTGGATGCTCAAATGCAAAAAGGGGAACATTTCTCCTTTAGTTTTGATTTGCTTTTAATTTGTTTTGCTGGCCCTCTGCCGGTGAAAATGGAGCTTGGGAAGGGCATGCACAGCCCCCCCCCCCCCGTCCTGTTTTCAGCCTCCTGCAGTCCCCTACCAGCAAAAATAGAGCTCAAGGAGGAGATCCAGAAGTGGTATTCAGCAGATTCTGACCAGTTCTGGAGAAACAGTAGCAGAAATTTTGAGTAGTTCGGAGAACCGGCAAATGCCACCTCTGACTGGCCCCGCCCGCATCTAGTCTCCGCCTCCTGAGTCCCAGTTGATGGGCTGGGTCTTCTTTGGTTGCCCTGTACAGGAGAATGGAGCTGGAAAGCAGGTTAGTGGGGCGGGGAAGGAATGGGGATTTTGCAGTATCCTTCCCCTGCCACGTCCACCAAGCTACGCCCACAGAACTGGTAGTGAAAAAATTTGAATCCCACCACTGAGGAGACTTTATACTATTTCAGGGAAATGGCTGTCCAATCTCTTCTTGAAAACCTCCAACGATGGAGCATCTGCCATTACCATGGAGGCAAGTTGTTCCACTGGTTAATTAGTCTCACTATTAGGAAAAAAAATTCCTCGTTCTAAGTTGCTTCTCTCCTTGATCAGTTTCCATCCATTGCTTCCTATCTTGTGTTCAGGTGCTTTACAGAATAGTTTGACCCTTTCTTTTCTTTTTTGTGGCAGCCCCTCAAATATTGGAACACTGCTGTCATGTTCACCCCTGGTCCTTCTCTTGGTCAGCCTAGACATACCCAGTTCCTGCAACTATTCATCGTATGTTTTCATCTTCAGTCCACTAATCATCTATGCTGCTCTTCTCAGCACTTTTTCTAGAGTCTCGACATCTCTTTTTGTACTATTTTATTGTTTTGAGGTTTGTAATTGTTTTAACAGTGTTATAGGGATACAATTGTAAATCACCACATCAGTGACAATAGAAATGGTGTGTGTGTGTGTGTGTGTGTGTTATTTTACCATGCTAAAAAAAAACCACTTTGATGTGCATGAAGGCAACAATTGGGCATTGGGAAACTCGAGCAAGAACGGTGCCTTACAGTTACAAAGCCTCCCGGGGTGAAGAGTTCCAAACTTTTCTCTTTAGTTCCAGAAGTGAGAAAATGGAATAACAATTTTAAGTTGCAAGAAAACAAGTTTCATTCACAAGGAAAATCCACGGACAGTAGAACCAATGAATTGGAAAAGAATTTGAAGAAGACCAGACAATGAAACCAAAGTTATGAATAATAATTACTGTTTTTATTAGAGGGTTATAGTATCAGAATCTTGCAAATCTGAATGTGCTTCTCTCCTTCTTGGCATTCAAAATCCAAGAAAGAAATACTTAGACTCTTTTAATCAGAGAAAAGATATATTTTACTGGAAATCAAGTGGTAGCAACAAAAGAATTCTGAATCTGAGAAAATGGGCGCGTAAATCACATATACAAAGTAATGGCAATGTTCCCACCCCCAATAGTTCAATTGGCTCATCCAATTAAAAGTTGTGTATATCATCATGTGGGCATCTCCAGGTGGTGATGAGGCTTCTGTCCGTTGACCTTGACATAGTTTGATAAAGAGTTGCAGCTGCGCATAGCATAGGATAGAAACCTAAGCAAGAATGTAACACCCCCCCAGTTTATACAGTTCTGCTTTGTAACACCTCCAGCTCACTTCGCATAACTACTTCCCCCTCCTCCCCCCGTTACTTATGACAGCCGAAAGATGCAAAGCAAAGGGAGAAAAATCTTGAAGGCTGACATTACCTTCATGAAAACTAGGGAGTGCCAAGTCAGAGAAGTTTTCCCAAATTATATCCTGCTTTGGACTCAGATTTATTCTTATCTGAACAATTGTCTTGGCTCTCCCTCCTGCTCCTCAGGGTTATCCTCACAACCCATCAGACCACCTCTGAGGATGCTTTAATTTGGATTTCTGCCTTGAGGGTGGGATTTGATTTGACCTTTTGTGGCTCCAAGTCATTATATCCATGACTTGATATAATTTCAGCCTTAATTCCTTTGTTATTAGTTTTGATTTGGGAAATCTAGAAAAGATATGTGTTTTCTATCAACCCTCCATCTATCCATCCCTCCATCTATCCTTTTTTAAAAAAATTGAACTATTGTGAGAAACTTATTTAGGGTTTTTTGCTTTGTTGATTGGATCATACATAGTAGAATTTCAAAACAGATAGACAAATCGACAGACAGATCATCCATCCATCTATCCACCTATCCATTCATTTTTAAGAATTGAACTATTTTGAGAAAATTATTTAGGTTTTTGCTTTGTTGATTGGATCATACATAGTAGAACTTCAAAATAGACAGATAGACAGGCCATCCACCCCTCTATCCCTCCATCAACCCCCGATCCTTTTTAACAAGATGAACAATTGTGAGAAAATAATTTAGGCTATTGCTTTGATGATTGGATCCTATGTAGTAGATCTTCAAAATATATTTTTCACGCTGCAGGTGAATTCTCAATGCGTGGAAATAAAACAGAAGGAACCGATTCAGTGAAGTTTGCAGAAGCTCCAGATGATAACTATTTTGCTTGCTTTGGACCTGAGACTTCTGCTCAAAGAAGTGAACGCTGCACCATGACTGGAGTGGTGTTTGCCATCCTCTTAAATCCAGGAATAATCACCCATTTACATTATGACTGGCAAGCAGACTAAAAAAACAGAAGGATTTTCTGCAGAAGCTTCTTTTTTTGCAAAGAAGGAGAAAGGCTTTTGCCAAGGAAGCAATGCAGTGGTGGGATAACTTAACAACTGGTTCTCTGGCGGAGTAGGCGTGGCCGGTTGATCATGTGACTGGGTGGGCGATGTCACTCATTACACCCCGCCCTGCCTCCTACTCACTTGCCTCAAAGGCAGAGGTAAGATTCAGCCGGTTGGGGCTAATCCCATCACTGGCTGACTGTGCCCCTATCTGATTTTGGCCATTTGGGGGGCATTTTCAGGCTGTTTTGGGGGGCATTTTCAGACTGTTTTCATGCTGGTTTTGGCCTGAAAAACACCTCCCAAAATGGGCTGGAAAACAGGCTAAAAAATGAGGTGGGGTAGGCCAGTTAGTGGTGGGATTTGTGGGTTGCTGAACTGTGTAGAATCTTAACTACTGGTTTGCACAAACCGCTACAAACCGGCAGCATCCCACGTCTGAAACAATGTCCCACCCACCCCAGAGATTCCCCCCCCACCAATCTCACTTCTTCTTCCAGTTTGTAAATAAATCCATCGCCAATATGGAAAGGAAACAGCGGACAACAGAAGCAGCTCTTTTCTCCCCAGACTCAGTTCAAAACCGTGTTGCAAGCAAAAAATAATTAGAATATTTATTATTCTTTAAAACAAAGAGGTTGGGGGGAAATATCCACCATAAACTTGGTCTGCTTGCCTGACTTTCTCTTTCTTCCCCCGAGAAGAAAAATAACAGCAAATACTGGTAGAACAAATTACAATGGCATTTCAAAATGTGACTTATCGCTATGTTTCATGCTTATGACCATTGCAACATCCCCAAAGTCACATGATCAAAATTTGGACATTTGGCAACTGGTCCATATTTATGACAGTTGCAGTGTTTTGGTCACCACAATATAAAAAAAAAAAGATGTTGAGGCTCTAGAAGAAGTGCAGAGAAGAGCAACCAAGATGATCAGGGGGCTGGAGGCTGAAACATGCGATGAACGGTTGCAGGAACTGCGCCTGGCTAGTCTAGTGAAGAGAAGGACCAGGAGAGACAGGATAGCAGTTTTATCATATTTGAGGGGCTGCCACAGAGAGGAGGAGGGGGTCAAGCTATTCTCCAATGCACCTGAAGGCCAAACAAGGAACAATGGATGGAAACTGATCGAGGAGAAATTCAACCTGGAAATAAGGATAAATTTTCCGATAGTGAGAACAATCAATCCATTGAACAGAAGTTGCTTTCAGAAATTGTGGGAGCTTCATCACTGGAAGCTTTCAAGAAGAGACTGGACTGCCATTTATCAGAAGTGGTGTAGGGTATCCTGCTTGGGCTGTGGGTTGGACTAGATGACCTACAAGGCAGAGGTGGTATTCAGCCGGTTCTGACCAATTCTGGAGAGCCGGTAGTGGAAATTTTGAGTAGTTCGGAGAACCGGCAAATCCCACCTCTGACTGGCCCTGCCCCCATCTATTCTCCGCCTCCCAAGTCCCAGCTGATTGGCTGGGTCTTCTTTTGTTGCCCTGCACAGGAGAACGGAGCTGGAAAGCAGGTTAGTGGGGTGGGGAGGGAATGGGGATTTTGCAGTATCCTTCCCCTGCCACAACCACCAAGCCATGACGCACCCACCAAGCCATGCCCACAGAACTGATAGTAAAATTTTTGAATCCCGCCACTGCTACAAGGTCCCTTCCAACTCTGTTTATCTGTTAAAAGCTTCTGACAAGCAGAGCCAGATACACTTAATAACAGTGTTAATCATTTAACAACTGCAGTGATCTGCTTAACAGTTGTGGCAAGAAAGGTCATAAAATGGGGAAGAATTCACTTAAGAAATGTCTTGCTTAGCCACATACATTTGGGGCACAGCTAGGAGGAGTATAGGTAACCCTCAACTTACAACAATTCATTTTGTGACCATTCAAAGTAAACAACAGCACTGAAAAAAAGTGACTTAAGACCGTTTTTCACACTTATGACCATTCCAGCATTTTCATGGTCACATGATAGTGTTCCGGGGTCACACGAACCAGATTGTTGGGGGAAAGATGCTGACTTTGTAAACCGCTTAGAGAGAGCTGTAAAGCATTGTGAAGTGGTATATAAATCTATGGGCTATTGGTATTCCTAAGCTCACTTAATAAATGTTTCACTTAGCTACATACATTTTGGGCTCAGTTGTGGTCATAACTCAAGGAGTGCCTGTATAATTGGGTACAGGATTACCTGTACCAAACCAGAACTGCCACACCAAGCACTGAATAAATAGATTTCTAAAGCCCCTGCATTCTTTCCAGAGAGAGGGACAATTTTTTCCCTTCCTTTGTAATCAAAAGTTAATTTTCTTGTAACTTCTCCCCACCACCCTTCAACCCCAACTCAACCACTCTTGATGCTCCATGCACCAAGGAGGGCGAGGGGGGAGCTACATTAATATGTGGTCTGCTTCTTCTTCATTCTTATCTTGGACCAGACTTCTCCTGGTTTATCACTGTAAATTCCTGTGAGTTCCTGGTTTTGCTTACTTCAAAGTGCAGCTCACTTAACTTAATTCTGAGATACCAGTCATATTTGACTAATTCTAGCTGAGATTCATTTTGCTCTTTTTGGTCATTCTTTGATTTCACAATTTCTTCTTCTTCTTCTTCTTCTTCTTCTTCTTCTTCTTCTTCTTCTTCTTCTTCTTCTTCTTCTTCTTCTTCTTCTTCTTCTTCTTCTTCTTCTTCTTCTTCTTCTTCTTCTTCTTCTTCTTCTTCTTCTTCTTCTTCTTCTTCTTCTTCTTCTTCTTCTTCTTCTTCTTCTTCTTCTTCTTCTTCTTCTTCCCCCTCCTCTTATGGTATGGGATCTATTTTACCAATGGTTAAGTAATAAAAACAAAAGTTAGAAACAGCAAAACAAAATAAAGATGATCTGTTAAAAGAGATAAGTAAATATTATGACTAGTATATTGAATATTATTATGTCAATATTGTAGAATAAATATGTGGAATATTATTACATTAAATATTGTAGGATCAATATTAATTTAATGAAAGATGTTGTAATTTTGATTATTGTTTAACAAAGATATTTCTACCCAGACAACACATTGTTCAACTGAAGATGAAATGATTATATTAATTTTTTTTAAAAAAATATTATTATTTCCTCCAGGTAATTTTAATTGGGAATCAACCTTTACATTTTGCTTGGGATTTCACTTCTGGATCCAAATGGTGAGAACTTGATAGATATGCAATCTCTCCCAATCTCATTCATGTTGAGAAAACTTCTTACCTCTTATGAGAGCACCTGAGGAGAAATCCTCCACCCCCTTAACATGGATAATTTCCTAGGGCGACTTGAGTTTTGTTTTCCAAACCCTTGAATGAACCTTTGTTGGTATTTTAACGTATACAAAAAATACACTTGTTGTGTTTGATGCTAAGATAGGGATGGCCACCAGCAAGGGAAGGTTCAAATCTGCGCATTCCTCCCTATGAAAATTCTACCCTGTGTTGGTGTTCCTACAAAAATTGTAGGGATTTAATGCAAAACCACACGTATTGTCATTAGATTTTGACCTACTCATCCTCTTCCCCACCCTGTGAACAACCTGTTAACTATTCATCATTAGCTTCATAATTCTGGAACTTCTAATTACTAGGATTGCCTTGTTTATGCCTATTAACGATGGGCCACCCAGTCATCTGGCTTATCCCTCCACAATGAAGTAGGATAGAACTTTCCAAAGGTGCTTGTTCAACCATGACCTGGATGATTGGAAAGCTCCATAGATATAAGGCAGAACCTTGAATGACTGACTCCTTCGATGATGTACAAAATCCTGTCCAAAAAGCAAATTAGAGTTGTCCAGAGGAGTAAGACAGATTCGTTTGGTTCTTCCTTTCAAAAGAAAGTTGGCTTTGTCTGTAAAGCTCCTAGCAGAAATCAACAGAGAGCTTCAGCAGGGTCTCAACCATGATTGGTATCTTATTTGTTTGTTTGTTTGTTTATGAGTTTTGTAGTCTCGTTTTTAAGTACTGCAAAAGGATGTTTTCCCTGCAGCCATGATGGGATCAATATCTGTGAGTTCAAGCCAGCTTCAATATGGATAAGGCCCACACCCACCCCATAAAAATCAACATAAATATCCTGTGTTTAGTTTTTAGGATAGGATAGAATAGAATAGAATAGAATAGAATAGAATAGAATAGAATAGAATAGAATAGAATAGAATAACAGAGTTGGAAGGGACCTTCCAACCTCCTGCTTAGGCAGGAAACCCTACACTACTTCAGACACAAGATTATCCAACCTCTTCTTAAAAACTTCCAGTGTTGGAGCATTTACAACTTCTGGAGGCAAGCCATTCTACTGATTAATTGTTCAAACTGTCAGGAAAGTTCTTAGTTCTAAGTTGCTTCTCTCCTTGATGAATTTCCACCCATTGCTTCTTGTCCTGCCCTCAGGTGCTTTGGAGAAGAGCTTGACTCCCTCTTCTTTGTGGAAACCCCCCTGAGATATTGGAAGACTGCTATCATGTCACCCCTGGTCCTTCTTTTCATCAAACTAGATATACCCAATTCCAGCAGCCATTCCTTATGTGTTTTAGCCTTCTCTCCCCTAATCATCTTTGTTGCTCTTTTAATTTAATTTTCAAGTATTATATTAAACCTGTCTGAATATTTGTATTCTGGTTAAAGAAAAAGGAAAAAAGGATTGGAACTGAAATCTGACTATTAGCCTTGTTAAACTACAGATTATCATACAAGCAGTGAGGCAAGGGAAACAGGATGAGTTATGGCTGACAGTCCAGTTTTAATATATTTATGTTATTTTGCCAGATTTCACACTTAAATCATCAATAATGTCTGAAAAAGATCAGTAGATAAACATTTTTTAAAAAGAGGAAACAGCTCATACTGTGCATTTTCTCTTGACACTTTTCTTCATCGGGTTATCCAACCCCACCAAACATTATTAACTACACATTAAACATAATCAGTGTATATTAATTGCAGAATAGTTGACTTTAAAAAAAATCAAACTAGGTTTTCATTGGCTGCCTTAAATTCCTTCCTTCCTTCCTTCCTTCCTTCCTTCCTTCCTTCCTTCCTTCCTTCCTTCTTTTTTCTTTTCTTGCTTCCTTCTTTGCTTCCTTCCTCTTTCTGTCCTTCCTCCCTTCTTTCCTCTCTTTTTCCTTCCTCCCTCCCTTCTTTCTTCCTCCCTATTTCTGTCCTCCCTCCCTCTTTCTGTCTTCCTTCCTTCTTTCCTTCCTTCCTTCCTTGTAATTTTTCTTCTACTTATCTCTGGCATTTGGCACTGTTGTTTGAAATGCTGTCC
Source organism: Pseudonaja textilis (assembly GCF_049901715.1). Classification (NCBI taxonomy): domain Eukaryota; kingdom Metazoa; phylum Chordata; class Lepidosauria; order Squamata; family Elapidae; genus Pseudonaja; species Pseudonaja textilis. The sequence goes on from NC_141995.1 coordinate 52,665,389, forward strand.
TAGGGAGCCACCTAGAGGTCCCCAGTAGTAAGATAGGTAACTAGACAAGAAAGGTAGCTGGGCAATGTTTGTCCAGAGACCCGTCCTCTCATCCTTGGCCTGTAACCTGACTCACAGATGGAAATTTATCCATCATTGATCACAACAACTGGTATTGCCTTGTTTGTTAAGTCTATGGAGACATGTAACACCACAGACCAGGCTGTCATTTAACCTTTCAGCAGATTTGTTTTGAATTGCAACTTCTCAGTATCATTTCTTCTACTGGACAAATGGCTTTCAAGTGAGGGACAGTAGAAGACAAAAATACTAGAAGATTAAATAGTAGCAATCATGATATACATCCACACAAACCATCCAAAAATGCTGAACTGAAAGCAACATGGGATAAAGTGTGAATTAAAACTTCCTTCTTTCCTTCCTTCCTTCCTTCCTTCCTTCCTTCCTTCCTTCCTTCCTTCCTTCCTTCCTTCCTTCCTTCCTTCCTTCCTTCCTTCTCTCCTCCCACTCTCTCACTCTCTGTTCATTTGTTCCTTCATTCCTTCGTTCCTTCCTTCGTTCCTTTGTTCCTCCCTCCTTCTTCCTTCCTTCTTCCCAACCTCTCTCCCACTGTTCCTTCCTTCTTTCTTTCTTTCCTTCCTTCTTCCCACCATCTCTTCCTTCCTTCCTTCCTTCCTTCCTTCCTTCCTTCCTTCCTTCCTTCCTTCCTTCCTTCCACCTTCTCTCCCTCTGTTACTTCTTTCTTTCCTCCCTCCCTCCTTCCAGAACAGAGCCTGGCTAGGTATTTCCCAACACCAATGGACTTAAATTCAACTCAAAGTAAATACCAGTGATTTTACCTTCCAGGTGCTATATATCACAGCCCATCCTTCCCTTGAGGATTCAGGCCACCCTGAACTGGGTAGCAATTCACAGGTGTAATACATGTGCTAAATCACTTTTTCAGAGTTCAAATGGTTAATGCAGTCACCATTTCACCACTAGCTTTTTTCTAAATCAGATCAAGACAACATCTAGTTATGAACACAAATATGTGAAACCTCACATACAACTACCATAAATTTAGGATTAATATTTTGCTCAACGGTCTATTCCTTCTGGGCCTCTAATTGCAGATGCATAGGCTGAAAATTGGTGCTTTTATATTGGGACTTAAACATTAATTGAAAGCCTTCTCTTTGAATTTCTTCAGTTTCTTAAGTTAAAAGTCAAGCCATTAAAATGACATTAGTGTGTTTTTTTCCTCGCACTATTAATAATTTTTTATGAATCATCTCAAAAGGGGGGGAGATGAGAACTCAAAGAGAAGCTTTTAGAGATGTATTTGGTAGCTCTTGTCTGGAATTAAGATGGTTGGAAGTGTTCCAGTGGAACCATTTGCTGATGGGAGGAATTGTTTATTTGAAAGCAGTCTGATGACGAGAATAAGAACTAGAGATCAATGCAGGTAACTCTCAACTTTCAACTACAATGGAGCCTAAAACTTATGTTGCCAAACAAGATGTTTCTTAAGTGAGTTATGCCCCCATTTTATGACTTTTCTTGCCCGCAGCTGTTCAGTAAGTCACAGGGTTGTTAAGTAAATCTGGCTTCCCCAGTGACTTTGCTTGCTCAGAAGGTCAAGCAAAAGGAGATCATGTGAACCCAGAGCACTGCAGCGTCATAAAGATGAGTCAATTCCCAAGTGTCTGAATTCTGACTATGTAATGGTGGGGATCTTGCAATGGTTGTGTAAGCACTGGACTTTTGTCCTTCAACCGAAAAGAATGAACTTTCTGAAAGCTAGATACTTCAAAAGGAATTCTTTATTGAAAGGAAATGATTCCAGTACTAGTCAAAGCAGAATCTAAGATGCTTCCAGGCATACAGTAATAGATAAAGGGAGTTAGAACCCCTACCCTTATTCTGATGTGGATTTAGTCAAACAAAGAACCAACATGTTAATTCCCCCCTCCCCGTTTCTGGGAACGTATCTTAGAAGAGTTTCCCAGGGAGTATCCGCCAGAGCTGAAACTTTTATGCTCCCTTCTCCTCTTGCCATCTCTCCAAGAGGTGAAAAGTTTCTAGACGTCTGGCTCTAGTCCTCCAGTTGTATATCATGTGCAAGTTATACAGATTCAATATAAGATTTAAGATATTCAGGTTACATCAAAAAGGATTACTTGTACCAACTCCCCCCCCCTTCTTCTTCCATTGAAGAATGGCAGATACATGGATCTGACAGGTTGTAAGTGTGGAAAATGGTCATAAGTCACTTTTTTTCAGTGCCGTTATAAGTTCAGTCATTAAACCAACTGTTGTAAATCAATAGAATAGAGTACAGTACAGTACAGTAGCATAGAAGTAAACACAGATGTGGTTCAGATTCCTCATGATGTCTTCATTGAGATTGTTTGATGTGTAGAAAGTTTGGAGATGACAGAAACTGAAAAATGTTTGTACAATGAGAGAAATTTATACCTTGAAGATATTTAGATAAGAAGTACAAAAAAGATCTACCCAACATTTTCTTCCTCTTTGATTTTTCTTCTTTTTATCCAAAGGAAGAAGGTCATACTTTTGGTATGGTATCACCAAATATGTGATCAATAAGTTTTGACAAATCTCTAGAAATAAATGCCTGTGGAGATTCTCAATCTTCCAGGCCACAGTTGTCCCAAAGGTGCTTTTTCAAGAGGCCACTGGACTTTCTGTTTTTTTCTTTGAAGGCGTATCATTTCTCATCCAAGAAGCTTTAGTCAGAACTGAAGAAAGCATCTTGAATGAGAAGCAAAATATCTTCAAGGAAAAACAAAGTCCAGTTGCCTTTTTGTAAAAGCACCTTTGAGGCTAGAAATAATGCTTCATGCCAAGTACTGAATCAACTGTTTTATCCAGAAGAAGACCTTGATGTAGCTATCGCATTAAACATAATGCGGAAGATAAAGACTCCCTTGAATCAAGTTTAGCTTCCGATAACTAGGTGGACTCATCCATATTTGATATGGATGTTGCTATTGTTGTTTTGGCAACAATATGATATCTGATTGCCTTCTTCTGGAATCATTTTCTCAATTTTCCACTGTAGCATACACTCCTCGGATTTCCTGGTGATCTCATATCTGGTCCTTTAGCTTTTTCAAGATCCGTCAAGAACAGGTAGGAGATGCTACTGGTCAACAGTCATTACCAGTAAGTCACACATAAAGGTATGAGTGTTACTTGCCAGGTGGTCTTAGGTTTATTCTTACCCAACTATACCTGAACATTATTCACTTTAATAATGCCCAAATGGGGTTGGAAGAAGAGCATTGTGGTATAGTGGGTAAGAAAATGGAGCAGGTGTGTGGGGAATCATGGGGATTCAGATCCATCCTCAGTGATGGAAAACTCACTGGCCCAGGGACCAGTCACAGATCTCAGCCCAACCCATTTTGTAGAGGAGAGAGAAGAGAATAGTTTGTATGCTGCCTGGATCTCTTAGAATAAAGAAAATAAATCTATCTATCATTATCTATCCATCTATCTATCAGTCTGTCTATCTATCTATCTATCTATCTATCTATCTATCTATCTATCTATCTATCTATCTATCTATCTGTCTGTCTATCTACCTACCTACCTATCATCATTATCTGTCTAGCTGTCTAGCTGTCTGTCTATCCATCCCTCCATCCATCTATCTTCTTCTTCTTCATCATCATCATCTATTAATCACTTGGCTAGCCTACTTACCTATTTATTCACACAGAGAGAGGGGGAGGGAGAAGGAGAGGGAGAGAGGGAGATAAAGGGAAAGAGGGAGAGAGAGTTAAGTCTGCAATGTAATCCAAACAAGAAGCACTATGAGTCATATTAGCTGTAATAGAAAATAATAGGATAGAATAGGATAGGATGGGATGGGATGGGATGGGATGGGATGGGATGGGATGGGATGGAATGGAATGGAATGGAATGGAACGGAACGGAACGGAACAGAACAGAACAGAACAGAACAGAATAGAATAGTATTTGTCTCTGATGCAGAAGCTCTTAGTGTACAGTACACACAAACAGCAAAGTAATATAATCATAATAAGAAGATAAGAAGGAGAACAACAACAACACTATAGCCAAACTCCAAGGGTAAATATACATAGACATTAGGCAGCACTGTGAGAATTAGATGTTCAGCAATTGAGGGCATGAATAAAAACGCTGTCCCCAGCTTGTAAGGTTGCATTTCATAGAAACTTGGAAGGGTGATAGTAGTTTTCCCTTCCTTTTCTTTTACTCTCTGGTAAACAAGGAACGTCCCCTTCTGAAATATTTCCCACACTGGCCTTTTCCTTTTTGAGCTGACACATCTTTTACATGGGAGAATTTGCCACTCTCCGTCCTCATTCTCACATACCATTACAAACACACACACATACACATATACACACATATATAAATGCACACAGCTCAATCCTTTTGGTTGTTTAGTTAAAGATCTGGAAGTGAATGCTGGAAAATTTCCCCAAAGCGCATTAAAAAAAAAAAAAACCACCAATGTGCTACCGGTTCTTTGTGCTTTGCCTAATGCGCACCTTGCATGCGTGTGCAGCATTCAAACATCGTCCTCAGTGAGGTGAGCTGTTTTTTTTTTAGCTCAGCTGAGGTGCAGCAATCAATGGAATAAAGGACAGGAAAGAGCAGGGGCAGAGGGGCGGGACCAGCCAGAGGTGGTATTTGCCAGTTCTCTAGTCAAAATTTTTCCTACAGAACCGGTCCAAACTGGCTGAATACCATTTGTTTTCTTAATATATATGTATAATATATTAATATATATATGTATGTATGGAATTCAGCTTTGTTCGGGTATTTTCCCACGTCATTATATTTGTGCTTTTAATGTTGTAGCAACGTTTCAGCAGAATCTCATCTGCCATCATCAGGCTTCTGTATTGTGTTGGCAGATGAGATTCTGCCGAAAGCCTGATGATGGCAGATGAGATTCTGTCGAAACGTTGCTACAACTTTAAAAGCACAACTATAATGATGTGGGAAAATACCTGAACAAAGCTGAATACCATACATGTAAGTACCCGCGAAAACTTAAGAAGATAGATAGATAGATAGATAGATAGATAGATAGATAGATAGATAGATAGATAGATACATACATACATACATACATACATACATACATACATACTGAAATGTATTTCTAGGAAACTCAAGCTACCTAATTCTGCAAAAGGTTATCTTAGCAACAACAACTGATCAGGACAGTGAAGTTTCAATGCCATGCTCTCTGTTTCCAATCTGCCTTTTTCATTCTCCTCCTGCACCGAGTAGCCATTTTGTGAATGCAGAAACTCCTGCTTCCTTTATCCTAAAGATCAGTTTTCTACTCCTTTTTCTACCATGAAAGGCTGCCTGCGAGTAACAAAGAGGAATTTTAGTAAGAAAGTTTTTCTAAGCTGGCTTTGTTTCTTTTCTTTTCTTTTTTTTTTTTTCTGTTTCCCCTGCTCAGATCATCTGAGGACATCAAAATTCAATTAATTCACTGTGAGTAGGACAATGATAACAGTGACGAGAAAAAGAGATAACCAAACAGCTTTCTCCATAGCGATGGGAAGTCTTTGCCAGTCTGAAAAGAAGAGATGAACTGGAATGGCTTTACCCTCCAGCTATAAAGGCAGGTGCTTCTTTTTTTTTTTTTTACCAAGCCTCAGGTTTTCAGTGTGTCTCAAGTTTTTCCTGCAGGAATAGTGCGTTTATTCTTACTGTTTTCTAAGTACAGCTGCTGAGAGTCATTTGATGCGTATAATGCTAGGGGATTAAAACAAAACAAAAAAAAAGAGGCAAGTTTGAAAATATGGTGTGCCAAGAGCAGAATGAAGCTGAAACAAGAGCGAAGCACCTGCTGTACCCACGGGGAGATCTGTCTGCTAATGTGACTTCGGGTTGCAGAGCCCAAGCATATTGAATGTGGAAAATGACTGAAAGCGATTCCTCCCCCTCGCTTTTCCAAATGGTGATATCAAGGCAGGGAAGGAGGAAGAAGGCAAAGGAAGGAGGGAGGGAGGATGGAAGGAAGGAAGGATGGAAGGAAGGAAGGAAGGAAGGATGGAAGGATGGAAAGAAGGACGGAAGGAGTGAGGCAGGAAGGAAGGAAGAAAAAGGAAGGGAGGGAGGGAAGGAGGAAGGAAGAGTTATACATATCAAATGACTCTCAGCAGCTGCACTTCTAGAGCGCTAACAATAAACTACCTATTCTTGAAGGAAAACCAGAGGCTTGGTAAAAAGGAAGAAAGGGAGGAAGGAATCTAGTGAAAAGAAGGACTAGGGGTGACATAATATCGTTGTTCCAATATCTGAGGGGCTCCCACAAAGAAGAGGGGGTCAACTTATTTCCAAAGCACCAGAAAGCAGGCAAGAAGCAATGGGTGGAAAGTAATCAAATTTCCTAACAATGAGAACAATTCACCAGTGGAACGGCTTATTTTCAGAAGTTGTGGGGGCTCCATTACTGACAATTTTCAAGAAAAGATGGGATAATCATTTGTCCGGAATGACTGGTATAGGTTCTACTCCTTGAGAAGTGGGGTTGGACTAGATGACCCCCAAGGTACCTTCCAACTCTGTTATATTGTTATTAAATGAAAAGGGGGAGATTCTCCCACTGAAGTTTTCCCTTGAACTAAATACAACTGATTTTCAGCATTGAATCTCTAATATTATATCTGTCTTAGAAAATATTTTGCATGGAGAATGAGAGGGCAGCCAATCAGTGTTTTGAAACAATATGATAACAATATTTATTTGGGGATGATTTGGATAAATGCACAGAGGACTAATGACCGCAGCATCTGTGAAATACGAAAGCTTATAATTAATTTTATTCAAATGTTTTCCCTTGGGAGCAGTCATCATCATATTAAGGCCATCAATTTCATAGTTCAACGCATTCAGAAGGGGTCAATTAATAGGGCAGTTAAGTGGTCACTTAGACCTTGTATAAAATGGAGGCTGGGACTATGCTTATAGAAAGCACAATAACAATGCAACAGGGCACTGATTGATTTATTTTAAATATTATCACTTTGTAAAGAACGAGATGCTTCCGCTTTGGATGTTACATTTTTCAGGACCCAGGTCTGCACAATATGTTGCCTGATGGAGGAACACCTACAATTTTCTACCTTCAACTGGGCAAACAACCGCCAACGATTTAATAGCCAGCTTTCAACATCAGGGTGGGCTTCAAAAAATTTCAGCAAACTGGTTCTCTGCCCAGTTGCTGGGTGGGCATGGCATAGTCAGCCTTCTGCACCAAAGTAGGGGGGCATTTTTGCCCTCCTCGGGCTCCAGAGGTTTTTCTCGAGCCTCTGGGAGGCTGAAAACGGCCTCCCCAGACTCCGGAGGCCCTCTGGAGGCTGGAAACAGGCCGGTTTCCAGCCTTCTGGAATTTTCAGGAGGCCTGTTTTTTGTTCTCCCCAGGCTCCAGAGGCTTTCCTTGAGCCTCCAGAATGCCCATTTTCCCCCTCCTCAGGCTCTGGAGGATCTCTGGAGGCTAGAAACGGGCCTGTTTCTGGCCTTCTGGAGTCTCTGAGAAGCCTGTTTTTCCCCTCCTCAAACCTCTGTGCGAGCCCTGCACTTACCTGGGATCCAAAATGAGCTGCATGGATACTCCTTGGAGGGCAGGGCCAGCCAGCCAGTTGTTGCAACTACCAGTTCAGCAAATCAGATGTAAAATTAACATTTGATTCACCCAAACCACCGTGAATCGGTAGCAGTCCATCCCTGCGCAACACCCCGATCCTTATCTAAAAAGCCACATGCAACAAACAACCATAGAAATAGCACAGACTGAATAGCACATATTCTGCTGAGGAAAGTCACCTGAAGATGTGCACCAGCATAAGCCTGAAAGCTCAGAAGGCAAAACTTCTAGTCCTGTTGATTGACCCAGATTGGATCCTGCAACAATATCCTGGACCTACGGACAGTTGCCATCATTTGTATCTGTTACTCTATCCCTCCCCAGTTTATCTTTGAGAAGGGACTTTACTTGATGTAATGATGTTATATAATTGAATATAAGGAAATGAATTGTATGTTCCCAGGTTTGTTAAAACTAATATTTGCTTGATAAGAAATATATAAATTTATAGTTGAGTCTAATAATGATACAATAATAATACAATATAATGTAATATGAATGTATGTTTGGAAGGGAAGACTGTTGATATGGTGACATTGCACGAAAGAAATGTACCAACCAACATGCTGCATTTTGGAAGATGGTTTTATGTATTTTATGTTTGTGTTTGTTAGTGTTTGTCTTTAAAAAAATAAAAAAAACTTTTACAAATTAAAGTGAGAGAAGGGACTTTACTATAACTCTTTCTGAATTACAAGGAATATAATATCTATCCCAGAAGAAGGGTCCCAAAACTAGCGGTAATGCCTAGAATCTCCAATCAACCGAGCAAAAATGGAAGAAAACGTGAAACTACAGGTTGGTAAATTGTCTAGTGTTTCCTCATCCCTGATCATAATTTGCCCGGATCTTCATGCTTGTTAATACTCACAAATAACTTCTCTAAGGAGTAAAAAACATAAGGAGGAGGTAAATCAGATTACTTGTTAGCTTAATATTATCTGTGTGGAATAGCAGAAACTTTCTTAAAAAAATCTACCTTTGGCACAATGTGTTACCTGATGGAGAAACCTCTAGAATTTTGTACATTCAATAATTCCATTTCCCACCATTCAGACACAACTGAAGAAGCTTTTTGGGTGAGAAGTGAAACATACAGATAACAGATAATCAGAGTTGGAAGGGACCTTATAGGTCATCTAGTCCACCCCCACCTCCACTCAAGCAAGAAACACTACACCATTTCTGACAAATGGAAGCCCAATCTCTTCTTGAAAGTCTCAAGTGATGGCGCTCCCACAACTTCTGAGGGCAAGCTGTTCCATTGGTTGATTGTTCTCACTGTCAGAAAGTTTCTCCTTATTTCCAGGTTAAATCTCTCCTTGTTCAGTTTCCATCCATTATTCCTTGTCTGGCCTAGAGACACACTTTATAAAATAGCTCGACTCCTTCCTCCTCCCTGTGGCAGCCCCTCAAATATTGGAAGACCGCTATCATGTCTCCCCTGGTCCTTCTCTTCACCAGACTAGCCATGTCTAGTTCCTGTAACTGTTCTTCATGTTTTAGTCTCCAGTTCCCTCATCATCCTGGTTGTTCTTCTCTGTACATTTTCTAGAGTCTCAACATCCTTTTTATAGTGTGGTGACCAAAACTGGATGCAGTACTCTAGATGTGGTCTTCTAAGGCTTTATAGAGTGGTATTAGTACCTCCCTTGATCTTGATTGTATCCCTCTGTTAATACAATTTAGGATTGCATTAGCTTTTTTGGTGGCTGCTGCATACTGCTGGCTCATCTTTAGCTAGTTGTCCACTAAGACTACAAGATCCCTCTCACAGATACTGCTTTTGAGCCTGGTTCTTCAGGGACAAGCATCTTCGGAAAGAAAGTCCAGTTGTCTCTTGAAAAAGCACCTTTGGGAGAACCGCGACCTGGCTGACTGAGAATCTCCATAGATGCTGAACAATGTGTTTTGATGATGAGTGTTCATGCTGAGTCTTCACGCAGAGACCAAGCCTTCTAAATTCTATCAACATCTCTTTGGGTCCTAAGGAAACATGGATTCCACCAGTCTTCCTCCTAAACACTTTTTTTTAAAAATTAATATTCAGTTGGCTGCTTTCCAATCCTTTGCTGAAGGGACCAATTTCAGTGATGAGTTGCCAACTGTTCTTCAAAGAGCAACCGCTTCATGCTGAATGCCCTTAAAGAACCATCTGGATTGGTATAATAGTCCCAAACCATGATGTTTTGGTTTTGAAGCCTACACTCCAGTCTTATTTGCTAATTAAAGGGGGGGGGAAATACAAAGCAATCTTTATTGCACTTCCCCAATGGTGGTTTTGCTGCCCAAATCAATTAGATGAAAGTATCCATCCTTCGCTTTCCACAGGGGAAAAAATATAATGACTTTGTGGAGTTGTTGGCATTCTTTGTCATCTCAATGCCCAACATTTCTTTGTCATCCTGTTTCCAATGACTTTTTAAATACTTTTAAAAAATATTCATATTTATAGCCGTGCTTTTCTATAGAACGCTCTTAAAAAATGGCTCTGGGTTGTTGTTTTTTTGGTTTTGTGTTTGCGTTATCTCAAGACACACTATTTTTTCCACCAATGTTTATGCTTCTGTCTTAGCAAAATCTCTCTGAGTTTCATGTTCTTCTTATAAGTTATTTATTTATTTGTTTGTTTGTCAAACATGTACAAATATAACATAAACAGGAACAAAGGAAGTAAATGCAGATAAATTGGGACAGTAAGACAGGGACGGTAGGCACGCTGGTGCACTTATGCACGCCCCGTTTAAGGACCTCTTAGGAATGGGGTGAGGTCCACGGTGGACAGATTGAGGTTGAAGCTGTGAGGGGTTGAGGCTGTAACAACGGAGTCAGGTGGGGCATTCCAGGCGTTGACCCCTCTATTGCTGAAGTCGTATTTTCTGCAATTGAGTTTGGAGCAGTTTACCTTGAGTTTGTATCAGTTGTTTGCCGATATATTATTGTGGTTGAAGCTGAAGAAGTCATTATTACAGCAGACAATTTTGTGAACTATGCTTAGATCAGACCGCAGGCGGCGCAGTTCCAGATTGGTGGAGCTTCTTCCTATACTTGATGGAATGTGTATTTTTCATGCCAAAGGCTTCTTCCTTTTTTTTTTTTTTTCCTTCATCCTTGTTCACTTCCTTCTGTCTGGATTATCTAAGGGTCTTTGACCCAGCTTATCGATCCAGACTTCTGTGAGAAGGCTGGTGGGTTTGATGGATGGTAGCCCACTTTCCTGGATAGAGCTGTCTCTATTGACCAAATATGGAAACTTTCTCTAAAAAAATCACCCCACGAAAGTAATTTGCAAAGCCTGGATCAGTGATGGTTCACCTTTTCAGCACCAAGTGCCGAAATGAGAGCACGTGTGTGAGACAAACCAAAAGAGCAAGAAAGTAGCAGCTTAGCTTCCTGGTGCGCACATGCACGCCGGCCACCTGGTTTTCCAATTTCTAATGCCCATGTGCATGTGCATGTGAAGACCAGCCGGCCGGCATGTGCATGCACTCTGGGGCACTGCTCTTCCAGTTTCCGGTGCTCCCACACATGCGAAGACCAGCTGGCTGCATGGGTGAACTGGAACCTGGAAGAGCAATGGGTAATGGCTGGCGTGCCTGGAGAGGTGGCTCTGTATGCCACTTCCGGCATGCGTGGCATAGGTTCGCCATCATGGGCCTAGAATATAGAATCCTTCCTGCAGACTTTATTTTTGTATGTAAGTGTTTGCTTTTGAAGTTCACAGGAGAAGGATTGGCAGAAGCTGGAGGTGGAGTTAAAAGAGGGATCAGCTTAGAATCCCTATTGAGCCACAAGTGAGTTAAATCCAACCTCCCTTGAATTCCATTGGCCTTTATCTAACTCAGTTAGAGTTGTTGACCATTAGTTGGGATGATTTTAGCACTAAATTGGTTTAATTGAACCTTCAAGTGTGAACCTGGTCTTTCACACCTGACATGTCTGGATTAACTTCTTCAGTTTTCTTGGCAGGATTTTGGAAGTATTTTAACTGTTGCCTGCAATTTTTCTTATTTGCCCCAAGGCTTCATGGGTGATATTTTGACCCTGCTTACCTCAAAAACTATTTTCTAATATTTTGATCTGTTCAGTAGATCTATAATGTGGTCGACTCTTTCTCCACTGTGGTTCACTGATGTCTTGACTGGATCTTCTGACACCTTTCAAAATAACCTAAATCTGTTCAAGACTTGGATCTGCCCTACCTTAAGTGGGATTTTTAGAATTGGAAGGGACCTTGTAGGTCATCTAATCCAACTCTCCACCAAGCAGACCCTACACCATTTCTGACCTACAGCAGTCCAGTCTCTTCTTGAAAGCTCCCAGTGATGAAGCTACCACAACTTTTGATGGCAAGCTGTTCTATTGGTTGATTGTCCTCACTTTCAGAATTTCTGACAGTTTTTCTCCTTATTTCCAGGTTAAATCTCTCTTGTTCAGTTTCCATCCAATATTCCTTGTCTGGCCTACTGGTCCTTTGGAAAATAGCTTGACTCCTTCCTCCTCTCTGTGGCAACTCCTCAGATATTAGTAGATTGTTATCATGTCTCTCCTGGTCTTTCTATTCACTAGACTGGCCATACCCAGTTCTTGCAACTGTTTTTTCTTATGTTTTAGCCTCCAGTCCCCTAATCATCCTGGTTGCTATTCTCTGCACTCTTTTTAGATGGCATTAGGTGCTGAGTCATACCATATTAATGGCTCAACATGGTCTCAGGGTTTTCCCTGACTGAAAGTTATAGATTATTCATTGGGCAAAGGGGATATTCCCTTCCGAATAGATGTGCTTTAACAAAAGTGAACTAAACCCATGGTTTTTATTGCCCTTTGCATCTATATTCTTCCTTTCCCAAACCCTTTGCTGCCTTGAATCAAAGGTGGCCAAATATCCATTGACTTCTCTTTGTATTTTTATTTATTTATTGGAGTACTGCCTTTATTATTTGTACAAATAATTCAAGGAGAAAGTTTTTCCTTAAGTTCATTTTTTCAACATTTGCTAAGCATCCATTGGGACTGGAACAAAGCTATTATTTAAGCTCTGGACATTGGGATCTCTGATTTAATGTGAGATACTATTCCCAGAAACTTGGCAGAAAGCTGTACCACTAGAAGGCTATGAAATCAGGCAGAAATTCTATTTTGTCATCTTCAGGGTTGCCAGGAAAAGGTGTCTAATAAAAAATAACTAGTCTATTGTTCTTTTCACTAGACTAGACATATCCAATTCCTGTAACCATTCCTCATATGTTTTAACTTCCTGCCTGCTAATCATTCTAGTTGCTCTTTTCTGCACTCTTCCCAGAGTCTCAACATCTTTTTTTGTATCATGGTGATCAGAACTGGATGCAGTATACAGGCTTTGCAAGGTGATACTACTTCATCCTTTTCACATGGACAATAGACTGCAACTTCATTTTCACATCCCAGAGGGTTTGAACTGTGTAATATTGGCATTTTTGACATTGACATGATTATTTAGCCCCTGAGATTTATTGTCCCACTGACTCTCTGTTCAACAGAACAATTTTGGAGTCCAAGGCTACCATCGTTCTTGACTTCACTCAGTTGCTCATCTTTCAATACTTTTATTGTAGCCAAATGTAACCCCAACTTTATTCCCTGTTGTGTTAATGAAATGTTGTGTTTGTTTGTTGGTCCAGCCAACACAACCAGTAGCTTTACTTAGCTTTCAACATTCTGGATATGGTTCAGGGTTGAAAGAGGCCAATGGGTCAAAATTTACTTTGAAATTCTCCGTGATTGTCACAGGTTTAAGCCTCTTGACAAGGAATGAATCATGCTAACAATCAAGCCTAAATGTTTATTATAAGAGCCACAACTGTGATTTTTTTCCCCAGTTCCAGGTTCTTCATCTGTGCATTGCCTATTTCCATGGTGTTGCATTCTCTGTGCCAGCCAGTTTCTGTCTCTGCTAATTAAGTAATATACAGGATTGTCCAGCAAGCCACAATTCAAGTGAGTCCTGCCATAACTGATAAATCAAGCTTGCCAAATAATATGCCAACCCTCTGGTCTCCTGGAAACGTAATCAAGTGTAGCAAGCCAACTAACTCCATAAGCCACTGATCACTCTTGAGGACCATGTCAAACTTACACACACACACACATACACACACAGGCAGACAGACACACACACAGAGAGATACAAACCATGTTTATATGTTCTTAAGTTGGACCTGAACACCTGGGTCATGGACCCACCAAGACTGAGAGAGCCTGAAGTATATTAAGCTGTCCTTTTCTAATCCCCAGTGCCTGTCTTTAAAAGAGGTGGAGGGAGAATTTTTGAAAACTTTATTGCAGTGAGAGATTTAAACGGCGTGGTGGCCTAGTAGTGAAGATTCTTGCCTCCTATTCTGAAGGTTGAGAGCTCGATTTTAAGGAGCAGCAGATGTTTCTCCATCAAGGTGCAAAGAGAAAATATCTGCTGCTGACTCTAGGTAGGCATCAGGAAGGGCATCTGGCCAGTAAATGCTCAGCTCCACTCTGTTGCCTTGACTCCATCCCAAAATAAAGAGATGAAAGGGTGGTAAAGGGAGAAAAAAAATGCAGTGACAACCTTGGAGACCTTTAGCTAAATCTTGGTAGAGTTCATATCCTCAAAAGGGTCTGTCATCCCTCTGAAAGGAGTCCTTTGGGAGGAGTTCTTCTCAGATGACTTGCTGCTGAATCTTAAAACAATGCCTACATGTCTCGTCCTGGTAAGGGCACATTTATTTAATTACTAGCAGATAACCTGGAATTGCCAGGTATTTATTTATCCTAATCCTGTATTAGACAGGAAAAGCCTCGATTTCAGCCACCCGGAACAAACATAATTTCTAATGTTGGATTTTCCCCATTACCAGAGGAGCCCCCTTGTGGAGTATTGTGAAGCTGTTACCATGGAAACTCCACAGCGCTGTACAGTAGAAACCATTTTAAGGCAGTATGGTAGAACCATTTTAAGGCAGAACAGGCTGTATCTTAACAGACCACAAGAACATACACCCCAAGGGGTGTCTTACCCCCCCCCACACACACAGTATTTGTTTCCAGAGAGTAAGTAATCTGTACACCAAGTTTAGTTGAAATTGCTTGAGACATTCCAGAGTTATTCTGGAACATACATACATACATACATACATACATACATAGACAGAGAGGCAGAGACAGAGATAGAGATAGAGATAAAAATAGATAGATAGATAGATAGATAGATAGATAGATAGATAGATAGATAGATAGATAGATAGACAGACAGTTATACAGATATATACATAGATAGAGACATAGATAGAGATAGAGACAGATACACAATTATACATACATACATACATACATACATACATACATATATATATATATATAACTATCTATCTATATCATATCTCTATCTATCTATCTATCGGTGGGGAGAAAGAGAAATAGATATAGATATATAGATAGAGATGAAATTTATCGGCTGCCCATCTCATTTTGAAAATATCACAGTTGGCATCAAAGGCTGTGAACAATCTAGGAAGACCTGACAAGGTCCTCATGAGCAATTCCCAGGGTAGATAAATTCATCAAGGTGATAGTAATGGTATGTGGGAATGACTTTGGGAGACAGGGATAATTGCTACAGCCAAAGCAATGGTGAGTTATGAGTCCACTTAGTCCCACAGAAGGAATGTGGGCCCAGCAAACATCTCAGAAAGGACCATCTTTAATTTCTTGGTCTTTGAAGGTGAATGAAGAGAGAAATACAAGCAGTCCTTGACTTATAACAGTTTGTTTATATTACTATTGGGGATTCTACCCCCCAAAAAACAGTAAAGAAAATGCATATTTAGTTATTCAAATACTAACCACTGCCAGAATTGTATATGCACAAAATTGAAAGAGTGGAGAGATACCTACAGATGAGAGTGTGATTAGTAAAATATTAGAATATGTAGAAATGAATAGATTGGCAATTAAGGAGAAAGAGCAAACTGAATACTAATATTATGGGATCTATTTTATCAATTGTTAAATAATAAAAATGGAAATAAAATAAAGAAGGTATGTATAAAGAGATAAGTAAATACTGTATTATGACTAGTATGTTGAATATCACTATGTTAAAGTTGTAGAATTAGTATTAATGTAATGAAGGATGTTGTAATTTTTATCATTTGTACCCAGAAAACACACTGTTCAACTGAAGATTGAATGATTATATTAAAAAAATATTAAAAATAAAAAACAGTTCATTTTTGAACTGATACGGCTGTGATGTAAGCAACAATAATAAACATACAAGCAGGTAAGCATATAAATCAAATTAATTGATACATTGAAATTGAAATGATGTAGGTATAGATCTTTCTATCTCTGAGTGACAACTGATGTACAACTATGTCTTAGCATGATATTTGAATCTCATTTGTTGGGAGAGTTAGATGTATACACTGATTCAACAAATCTGTCACGGGGAAAGCTATCTATAATTCTCTGATGTGCATTCAATAAAATTGGTCCAACAAGTCCATTATTTAAATAGGGAATCTGGGATAAAACTTTGGCTCGTAAAATCTAAAGATTAACTTTACATGTTCTAAATCTTAGAAATGAAGGGAAAATTGTATTTTTCCTCCTCTTTTTTCTCTATTATATACTTGGTCTCTCTGTACTCCCAACTGATAGGCAGCCTTTCAAATCGCTTGCTCTTAACCTAAAGAACTAACTAAAATGTTCAGCTTTTCTTCAATTCCAACCCACTGCTGCTCTTGCTGTTTGTTGTGCTTTGTTTGTCCTTGATGTTCACAATCGGTTTGCACCATCTCTTGAAAGTATTCCTCACTTTTGTCACGTCTGGAGCATCTCTTGCTAAAATAGCTTTATTGACTTATTCCTTCACATTTTGGTGCCTTGTGGCTTTCTATTTTGGAGAAGTTGTAAAGTTGAAGTGCTTCAAAAGGGAATGGAAACACTAAGTGTGGTGGGGTGTTTTTTGAAAACCGATAGTAGATGAAGCAGAGTTTTCTTTAGTCTTGCTTGTCCCTGCAATGTCCTTTAAGACGGTGGTCCCCAATAATTCTGGCTTTGTGAACTGATGGACAGAAGGAGGGAGAGAGTTAGGTTCTATGTGAGTGATGGGCAAGTCTTCTTCTTCTTCTTCTTCTTCTTCTTCTTCTTCTTCTTCTTCTTCTTCTTCTTCTTCTTCTTCTTCTTCTTCTTCTTCTTCTTCTTCTTCTCCTCCTCCTCCTCCTCCTCCTCCTCCTCCTTCCTCCCCCTCTTCCTCTTCCCCCTCCTCTCCCTCCTCCTTCCCCTTCTCTTTCTCTTTCTCCTTCTTCCTTCTCTTCCCCTCCTCTTTTTCTTCCTCTTCTCCCTCCTCTTCTCCTTTCCCCTCTCCTTCCCCTTCTCCTTCTTCTTCTTCCTCCTCCTCCCCTCCTCCTCTTTTTCTTCTTCTTCCCCCTTGGACTAGAAGGCCTATTCTGATTGATTAAAGGTAAGGCCCACTTTCTCTCACTAAGCTGTCATCCTTCGTATAGATTGCCAGCAAACACAGATAGTCCTCGGCTCACAGCAATTTGTTTATTGACCTTTCAGAGTCACAATGAGACTGAAAAAAGACATTTTCACATTTATGACCATTACAGCACCTCCATGGTCACATGGTTGAAGTTCACTTGGTAATTGACTCATATTTGCGATGGTTGCAGTGTCCTAGGTTCATGGGAACTCCTTTTGCAAACTTCTGACAAGCAATGGGGAAGCCAGATTCACTTAACAACCATGTTCCTAACTTAACAACTGTGGTGATTCGTTTAACAACTGTGGCAAGAAAAGTTGTAAAAGGGGGCAGAATTCATGTAATAAATGTCTTGCTTAGCAGCAGAAATCTTGAGCTCAATTGAGGTTCGTAAGTCAAGAACTTCCTATACCAAGTATAGATTGACCAGGTTATCCAAATGCTTTTCATGAAGTTATTTTAGGGGGAAAACAAACTTTTGCAACAAACATAAATAATGAGAAAACCCTATTATGCTGAGAATAGGAACTTAAAAATTGGGATAAGATTGTGAGAGAAGTAGTGGGATTTCCCCCTTCTGAGGAATCTATAATAGGATGAAAGTTTTTAAAATCAATCATAAAATATTTGGTTAGAAAGAAGAATAGAATAGAATAGAATAGAATAGAATAGAATAGAATAGAATAGAATAGAATAGAATAGAATACAGGATGGAACGGAACAGAATGGAACAGAACAGAATAGAATAATGGAATGAAGAATAGAATAGAATAGAATAGAATAGAATAGAATAGAATAGAATAGAATAGAATAGAATAGAATAGAATAGAAGAATGAAGAATAGAAAAGAGAAAAGAACAGAATAGAATAAAATAGAGAAAAGAGAATAGAATAGAGAATGGGATGGAATGGAATGGAATGGAATAGAACAGTGGAATGAAGATTAGAATAGAATAGAATAGAATAGAATAGAATAGAATAGAATAGAATAGAATAGAATAGAATTCTTTATTGGCCAAGTGTGATTGGACACACAAGGAATTTTTCTTGGTGCAAAGTGAACAAAAACAAAACAAAACCGATACACATACAGAGATACCCTCATTTTAGCTCAACAGTTTGTGGTCTCCCTCAGCGTTGACTATCCAGAAAAGAAATCCTTGAACTGTAACCGAGAACATGATGGGAAGATACACTGAAAATACACATTTCATACCAGGCTTCACTAGAACTGGGATCAAAAATAAATCTGACCAATTTGTAGTGCCGTTGTACAAATTTGTCACATGACCGTCCTTGGAATAGGGTGTACATTTTTCATAATAGAAACTCTGCCCTAAAGATAAGTGGGTTCACCAATGCAGAATTTCACAGTGGATACTTAGAAAAGGTAATGAGATTATACAGCCTCTGAAGTATGAATGTCAGTGATGAACTAAAGAACCACATTTAAAGCTCGCTGTGAAAAAAATATCAAATCAGAAGTGCTTCATTTCCAGAACTTCCAAGAGACTTATTTAACTCGGAACCAAGCCCACTCATTGTCACCAGTGATGAAGTCAGTGCAAACATGACCACTGTTTGGAAAGCAAAATGCCACACTGAGATGCTAAAGAGAAGGACATTTGTCCATCTGTTTGTAAGTTAAGGGAAGGCAGGCCCACCCATAGCCTGCCTTTCTTGTAACACTTCTGAAATAACATCCAGAATATCAGGCTCCAAGAAGAAAGAACAGCACACAGAGTTATTTCTCAGTACTTTTCTCAGTGTTCCTCACCAATTTGTCAGGTGCAAAGAATCAGGACTATTCGTAAGATTGCAATATAAGGGATTTATAGAAGCCTATACACAAGAATCTGGTCAACTGAATTTCTGTGATGACCATCAATAATTCTCAGTTGGAGATAAAACGTTACTCAAAAATAGTCTTCAAAAGAAAGCAATATAGTCCAAACTTAATGAGCAGATAGAGGTGAAATAAAAAACCAAAACAAACGACAATGAAGGAATTTCCACAACAGACCAGTATAAGTAATTACCAGCTTCAAGGAGATAACTAGGCACAGTCTGTTGGAAGGATGCCAACCAAGATAACTTCAGCCAAAAATAACACACGCTTTGCTTCTGGCAATGCTGTGTTTTAACCATCTCTCTTATATACTATTCCCCCCAGCTGCAACCAATGAGGTGGATCATGGCCGCTTCCTCTCTCACAAGCCAAGTTGTTGCCTTCTGTGTTCCTCCCTGTGTGTCCTAGGATGCAGAGGGGATGGGCCTGGTTCTTCCTCTGACTGCCCAGCCAGCCTCTGCCCTTCCCCAGCCTCCTCCACAACCTCCAGAGCCACACCTCCACTATCTCTTCATGGTTCCTCCTCTCCCTCAGAGTCCGACTCTAACAAAGGCACTAAATTCAGCACTAATTTCAGCACTAAATTGGCACTAGATAAAGATCTACAAAATCCAGGAGGGCTTGGACTAAGGAGTAATTGTGGAAATGCAGCAACTCTGAACTGATGATATGCTTAACTCCCACCTTCTAAGTCTGCCAACTCTTCTCCTAAACATGTAGATAGAATCTTGCCAGAGTAAAGCAACTATTGCAGGATCTAATCTGGCTTAGTCACTGGGATCCCAGTGACCTCCCCAGATTGGATCCTGCAACATTATCCTGATACACGTATATTTGCCTTTATTTGTAAAGCAACTATTTGCGTGTCTAAGATATACTTTGGGAACAGCTAAAGAGGAGCTGTTTTAACCCTCTTCCTGCTATCCTCAGGAAAGCAGCCCTCCCTCCCAGGAATCCAGACTAAATTCCACCATACAGAAGAACCCCTGCAGTCACTTGTGAGACCACAAGAAAATGCCAATACAAGCACCAAACACAGTTTCCAGGAATAGTAGGTCTTGTTTAGCTTTAAGCAAAACTAATAGAAAACATTTCCTATAGGCGAACATTTCAGGTAGTATTCTATAGACTTTAGAAAGCAGAAGATTCAGTCTCCTGTGTTTCTCTGACAGAAAGCCATACTCACTTGTCAATATTTTCATTTATTGAACAGTGGAGGATACGTCTCCTCTCTGCAATAATTACAGGTAATACACGATAGCAGTGTTCCAATATCTCAGAGGAGGCCACAGAGAAGAGGGAGTCAAGCTATTCTCCAAAGCACTTAAGGGCAGGAGAAGAAGCAATGGGTGGAATCGAATCAAGGAGAGAAGCAACCTGGAACTAAGAAGAAATTTCCTGACAGTGAGAACAATTACTCAGTGGAACAGCTTGCCTCCAGAAGTTGTGAATGCTCCAACACTGGAAGTTTTTAAGAAGAGATTGGACAACGATTTACCTGAAGTGATGTAGGATTTCCTGCCTAAGGAGGGGGTTGGACTAGAAGACTTCCAAGGTCCCTTCCAACTCTGTTATTCTATTCTTCTATTCTAATCATCCACTTGCAACTATTCATATAATGACTGTTCAAAGTTAGAACAGCACTGAAAAAGGTGACCAATGACCATTTTTCACCTTGACGACCATGGCAGAATTCCCCCATGATCATGTGATCAAAATGTGGGTGCATGGCAACTGGTCTGTATTTATGAAGCATTGGCCATGTGGACACGTGACCACCATTTGTACCATTCCTGGTTCAGACTGTTCAGACCGACTGGTTGTTATGCTTCTGCATAGTTTGGAGAACCAGCAAATTGTGCCCCTGGCTGGCCCCACCCCTCTCTGCCCGCCCCTCCCCTCCCTGCCCAGTCAGTCCTTATTGCACATGGACAACATTGCGTGCATGCCCTACATCGCTGACTGCATTCCCCCCCACCCAGTCACTCCTTAAGGTCTTTCTTTTTTCCCCCCTCCTGATGATCAGTTGTTCCAATGATTAGCTGTGCCAGGATCCCCCTCTCTGTCTTACTGCTTCACCTAGGAGGCTTCCCGGAAGCCCAGAAAGCCCAAAAATGGATTACAGGAGGGTGCTGCCAACCTCCCCGTGCTCTATTTTTTTGTCTTCCTGGGCTCTAGGGAAGCCTTCTGGGAGCAAAAACACCCCTTAGGAGGCTTCCTGAGGCCCAGCAGGCAAAAAAAAAATGGGGGGATGTTTGCTACCAAAAAAGCCACACCCATCCAATCACATGGCCACGCCCACCTAGCCATGCCCACACAACTGGTTGTTAAAAAATTGGAATCCCACCTCTACCCTTCCCAGTCGTCTTCCAACAAGCAAAACCAATGGAGAAAGTCAGATTTGATGAGCATGTGACTCAGTCAAGAACTTCAACGATTCGCTAAAAAACTGTGGCAAAAAATGCCCATAAAGTGGAACACAACTCACTTAGCAGTTTAGCACCAGAAATGTCAGGCTCTGTGGTGGCCATAAGTATAGGACTACCAGCGATATATTCTGGCTGCTTCTTGAAGAAAAATAATAATAATCTTGAATTCAGCTCTATAATTGTTTTATTTTTTTCTCCCTCTCAGAATTGAGCACAAGCATGCATGGGAATAGAATATAGACCTACACTGGATGATATTCTGTTGTGGTTCTTTGTGTCCAAATCATTTTCATTTGAAGGAAAAGCTTTGTCTGAAAGCTGTTTTCCCTTTCCCTTTCAGATCGTCCAAAACCGGCTCCGTGCTTTCACTCAAACAGACACACAAATGGACAGGGTTTGTAATACTTCAGTTTTAATCTATTTTACTCCTTGTGGAGTTCTCTTTGATTCTGAGGGGAAAAAGACGTTTTCGGAGGGAATGCTCAGAACAATATCAGATGATAACTAAAGAAATAAGCTAATTATAATCCTGAGCTAAAACAGGGATGGCTAGAGTAAAAACAGCTGCAGGGGAAGCTTAGATCGGATAGTGGAGTGAAATCATTTTATATACTATACGTCATCTGAGAGAAAAACAACAACCTAAGCATCTGTACTTGATTGAAATCTGATCAGTTTGAAAGGGTTGGTTAATTGCAAATGTAGACATTTGAGCTCTTTATCACTCCTGCTGACGGAATTTAATAAAGACCAAGTGAGGTAGTAATACCACTCTATAAAGCCTTAGTAAGACGACACCTAAAGTACTGCAACCAGTTTTGGTCACCACACTATAAAAAAGATGTTGAGACTCTAGACAAAGTGCAGAGAAGAGCAACCAGGATGATTAGGGGACTGGAGGCTAAAACATACGATCAACGGTTGCAGGAACTGGGCATGGCTAGTCTAGCGAAGAGAAGAACCAGGGGAAACAGGATAGCAGTCTTCCAATATTTGAGGGGCTGCCCCAGAGAGGAAGGGGATCAAACTATTTTCTAAAGCATTCCAAGGCCAGACAAGGAATAATGGATGGGAACTGAACAAGGAGAGATTCAACCCGGAAATAAGGAGAAATTTTCTGACAGTGAGAACAATCAACCAATGGAACAGAAGTTGCCTTTAGAAGTTGTGGGAGCTTCATCAATGGAGGCTTTCAAGAAGAGATTAGACTGCCATCTGTCAGAAATGGTATAGGGTTTCCTGCTTGGGTGGAGAGTTGGACTAGATGATCTCCAAACTCCCTTCCAGCTCTGTTAATCTGTTAAATCTGTTAAAATTAAAATTCTACCAAATTATACCATTAGACCAGCGGTCGCCAACTGGTGGGCTGCAACCCACTGGTGGGCCGTGAGAAAATTTTGGTGGGCCACAGAGAAATCTCACCCCCAGAGCACCCCCCAAAGCAATTAATCCAGGCTGCACAGAAACACAAGGCTGCTCAGCCCACATGGCCCACAGGAACCCTCCCCACCCACTCACTCCTTACCTGGCAAACTTGTCTACTAAATAGCTATTTTTCTTTTTCCAACCATCATCTGTTCTACTCTGCTGGGAGATTTAGATTAGCAAGGAAGCAGGAAATGGCTGGATTTCTTGCTTTCTAGCTAAGCACAGCCGAACCTCCCTTAGGACTGAAGGTTTGCATGCAAGCAAATTCAGTGCAGACTCACAGCAAACAAATTTGAGAGACTGAGCTAGCCGATGGCAGATAGATAGATCACTGAATGATTCTGTGAGAAACTCAGTCTGCCTGCTTTGCCTGATTTTGGAAAAAAGTTGCTCTTTTAAAAAAATAAAAAAATCAATATTTACATGCATCGTGTGTTGTGAGTTAATTTTGTGAGTTTGCTTGCTAGCAAATTTTATGTGACAGACTGAGCTAGCCAATGGCCAATAGATAAATTTCTGAATGAATATGTGATTCTGTGCGCAACTCAATCTGCCTGCCTGCTTTGCCTGATTTTGGGTAAAAGTTGCTCTTTTTTAAAAAATAAAAATTCAATATTTATATAAATATTTTTAATATTTACATACAATCCATGCCCAGCCAGTCACATGACCACCAAGCCACACCCACAAATTAGGCCCACAGAACCAGTTGGTGGTCCCTGGGATCTAAAATTATGAGTTTGGTGGTCCCTGAGGTCCAAAAGGTTGGTGACCCCTGCATTACACAATGACAGACATCAACTGCCTAAGAAGGTTCTTTTTAGGATATGTGAGTGAGCCAGGAACAATACAGGTAGTCTTTGACTTATGACCAAATTACCACACAATTTCTCTTTGCTAAGCGAGACAGTTGTTAAATGTGTTTTGTCCCATTTTATGGCCTTTCCTGCCACAGTTGTTAAGTGAATCACTACAGCGGCTCGGCTAGTAATACGGTTTGTTAAGTGTTTTTGGCTTCCCCATGGATTTCACTTGTCAGAAGGTCACAAAAAGGGATCAAAAGGGGACCCTGGGATTCGAACCAGTTGCCAAGTATCTGAATTTTGATCATGTGACCATGGGGATGCTGCAACAGTCATTAAGTGTGAAATATGGCCCTAAGTCACTTTTTTTTAGTGCCATTGTAACTTTGAACAGTTATTAAACAAGCTGTTGTAAGTTAAGGACTACCTGTATTGAACTTGCAGTTTGAAGAGTAAGCTGATTGTCAACTTGTCTCACTGAAATGATTTGTTCAAGTACCGAGAAATCCATCAATGATTGGAGTCAACTAGATTCTAGTCAAACCAACTAGATTTGTTGATCTGATGGTGAAAGTTGGATGCAGTGAGGAGATGAAGGTGATCCAGAAATGAGCATAGATAAAAGCAGTATTATTTCCAGGTAGTTATATGAACAGATATATTCCACAGTTACTACACTGTTGAAAATTCCTCATTCCTGTTTAAAAATAAACAAAAATATAAACAATCAGGCTGTAAAGGCTTTAAAAACATTGGAAATTTAGCTGCATTCGATGTAACCTGGCAAGGTAGCATCTGGTGAAGATTTCATATTGCATTTTCTCTCACACAAAAGAAACCTTGCTATATTTCCAGTCAAGAACATTAACATGGGAGAAGTTCAAAGAGTCATCCGCCCAGTAGATGATCCTGTCTCCAGCATTCCATGACTATATCTAAAGTGGGTTATTTTCCAATGGTACCTCCCAGAAGATATAGATAAAAGATTTGAAATATTTAACAGAAGGAACTCATGTAGGTCATCCAAACCACTGGTTTGGTCTAGTGGTTAAAGCACATGCTAAAAAGTGAGAGACCATGAGTTCAAGCCCCACCCTAGACATGAATGCTGCCTGGGTGACTTTGGGCCAATCACCAGGAGACTGTGAGTTTTAGGCATGACAGCCAGTAGGGTGACTTTGGGCCAATCACTAGGATATTATAAGTTCTAGTCTCACCTTAGGCACGAAATCCAGCTGGGTGACTTTTGGCCAGTCACTCTCTTTCAGAGCAACCTACCTCACAGGGCCATTGTTGTGGGAGAAAATGGGAGGAGGAAGGTGTGTCAGATATGTTTGACACCTTGATTAATTTGTACAAAAAATAAAGGCAGAACACCAATAAATAGACAAATAAACAAAGAGAAGTTAATGGATATTTGTCCGCCTGCTTGATTCAAGTCAGCAAAGGGCTTGGGAAAGGAAGGGATATAGATGCAAAGGGCAATAAAAACCATGGGCTTAGTCCACTTTTGTTAAATACATCCACTCAGGAGGGAATATCCCCTTTGCCCAATGAATAATCTATAACTTTCGGTCAGGGAAAACCCCAAGACCATGTTGAATCATTAATATGGTATGACTCAGCAGCCAATGCCATTGAAAACACCTTCACCAAATCAATAGTGTTCTACTAAAGAAAGGATATGCACTTCCCTCTTAAATATTTAATGGTGTCCATTATACTGTATATAAATCTATATTTGGTTTTCTATTCATATTTGCAAAGTTCTCTCTTTCTCTCTCTCTCTCTCCCTCCCTCACTCTCTCTCTCTCTGGGTCACTGTATGATGCAATATTGTGGGCCCTTGGCCTGATTCAAACTCATGGTTTGTTTATTGTGTTTATCGCTATAACCCCATTTGTATGGCTCTTCCTCACTGTAATTTTAGGTGGCATACAGTTTAGAAAATATACATCGTAAACAAAACATATGGTAAGAAATAATAAGTAAAAATATGAAATACAGCTGAGTGATTATTGGAAATTTTTCTTTGACTGTCTTCTGAAAGGACCGATTTCAAAATATATGGGGAGAAAAATAACTTTTCTAGGGTCACAGATCACTCAAAGCAGCCCAGAAGTAAATCTTTGGATTGTATTGAGTTGCACAGCAATGACGAACATGAGCTGTATGTGGAAAAGGAAGGACATCAGCCTAGCAACCAAATGCATGTTAATCCACTCTGTTGTGTTCCCCATAGGTTTTTATGGTCCTGAAAGTTGGACCTTAAAAAAGTAAGACAGGAAGAAAACCAACTCATCAGAGCTGTGATGGAGAAGGTTTCCATGTATTCCTTGGACAGCAAAGGTGACCAATAAGCAAGTTCCAGAGTGTATAACCCCAGATATGTCACTGGAAGACAAAATCACAAAGCTCTTTCTTTGGACATGTCATGTGGGGAATTCACTGGAGAACGTAATTATGCTTGGAAAAGGTAGCAGTAAAAAGAAACCAGACCATCAAAGAATGCTGTGGCTGGATACCAGCCAGAGTATCACAAAACTCAAAGAAGTAATGCAAGATTGGAAGATGTGGACAGATCAGGTCCATTGCATCACCGAAAGTCAGGCATGACTGAATGGATATCATCATCATTTATTTATTTTTATTTGGTTTGTCAACTTACAAGATAATAGGTATAAGTAAAAACATAGTTATGAATACATGGATACATATAAGAAAAATAAAAGAAACAATAGGACAGGGATGGTAGGCACATTGGTGTGCTTATGCACGCCCCCTACAGACCTCTTAGGAAAGGGGTGAGGTCAATCATATAAAGTCAAAGCTTAAAGCTTTTGGGGTTTGGGGAAGAAACCATAGAGTCAAGAAGAGTATTCCAGACATTGACCACTCTGTTGCTGAAGTCATATTTCCTGCAATCAAGTTTGGTGCAGTTTACCTTGAGTTTGTATCTATTGTTGTTATGGTTGAAGCTGAAGTATTCATTGACAGGTAGGACATTGCAATGTATGATTTTATATACTATACTTAGATCAGATCAAAGACGGTGTAGTTCTAGGTTTTCTAGGTCTAGAATTTCAAGTCTGGTGACATAAGGTATTCTGCAACGAGTAGAGGAGTGGAGAACTCTTCTTGTGAAATATTTCTGGACTTTCTCAACTGTGTTAATATCAGATATGTAATGTGGGTTCCAGACTGATGAGATGTATTCGAGTATTGGTCTAGCAAATGTTTTGTATGCTCTAGTTATTAGTGTGATATACCAGAGAAAAAGCTACGTAGGATTAGGTTAACAACTCTTAATGCCTTTTGGGCTATGTAGTTACAGTGGGCTCTAGCACTTAGATCATTAGAGAAGAGTACTCCAAGATCCTTGACAGAGTTCGGATCATCAACAAAGTCTTGACTATTCAGCTTGTATTTTATTTTCTGATTTTTTTTGCCAATATGTAAGACAGAGCATTTATTTGTTGAGATTTGAAGTTGCCATTTGTTTGACCATTCCGATACATAGTTGAGGTCTTTTTGAAGGGTAGCAGTATTGTCTGTGGTGTTGAATAACTTTACATCATCAGCAAAGAGAATGCAGTTACTCTTAATATGATCACAGAGGTCATTTATGTAGAGTATGAAGAGAGTTGGTCCTAGAACACTGCCTTGGGGACACCATTGTTGACAGGTACAGAATTTGATCGGATGCTCCCAATGTTGATCATTTGTTGTCTGTTTGACAGGAATGCTTCTATCCAGTTATGCAGGTGTCCAGAGATACCGTAAGATTTTTGTTTTAGTAGTAGTTTGTCGTGTACCACTGAATCAAAGGCTTTACAGAAGTCTGTGTAGATTACATCTATTGCTTTGCCCTGATCAAGTTGTGTAGTCCATATGTTTTTGCAGTGTAAGAGTTGCTGATTGCAGGATAGTTTTTTTCTGAAACCAAATTGTTTATTACAGAGTAGGTTGTTTGTCTCTAAGTGGAGGATAATGGATTGGTTAATAATTGATTGCACGACTTTACAGGTGACGCAGCATAAAGAGATTGGTCTGTAATTTTCAACTAGGCTGGGGTCTCCCTTTTTGAAGATGGGGATGACTGTGGCTTGTGACCATAGTTTTGGCAAGGAGCTGGTCCTGAAAGATTTTTCGAAGATTATGCTTAGAGGTTCTGCTATGGCAGTGGATAGCTTTTTTAAGAAGTAGGCACATATTCTGTCCAGTCCAATAGACAGAGATGGTTTTAGATTGCATAGTGCTTTTTCAACATTGTCTACTGTAAAATTGATATGTATTAGATCATTGTAGTTGTCTGTGGTTCGACTAGGAAATACAGGGCATGATCTATTGCTATTTACAAATACTGAGCCAAAGAATGTGTTAAAGAGGTTGGCTTTAATAGTGTCATGATTGCAGTCTTTACCATTAGGTCCTTTCAGGGGTGGGATGGACCTTGAGTCTTTTAGTTTGTTGTTTACAATATTGTAGAAAGCACGGGTGGAATTGGTGCGTAGAAGGTTTTATTCTTGTTTAATGTGATAATTGGTGCATTCAGTTTTTATGTGGTGGCATAAATTTTTGTATCGGCTTTTGAAGTTGGCAACGTGACGAGATTTATTTATACGCCAAAGTGATCTCTTTTTGGATTGAAGCTTCCTTATTGTTATGGGTAATCTGTTTTTTTCTGGGTTTTGGAGTTGTTATTGGTACATATAGTTTGATGACTCTTGATTTCAAGTAAAAATATGTTGTAATGGTCTTCAACAATATTGCATCCAGTGAATAGAAATTGCCAGTCAAGGGATGAGAGATCATTTTCTATAAGATCATAGTTGACTTTTTTGAAGTTAGAATTGGGGATCACATCGTTGTGTTGATTTTTATGTGGACGTAGGTTGAGGCAAAAGTCAATCCTGCTGTGGTCACTGTTGGAAAAGGGTTCTTTAATTTGTATTCCATAAATTGAATTCAAACTATTGCAGAAGATGAGATTGAGGAAGTTGTTAAGTCTAGTATTGTTGGTTACTAGTTGTTCCAGTCCTAGGTTTGTTACAGCATTGTAGAAGGTTGCATGTATGGGTTCAGTTTTACATTTGTTTAGGGTCCAGTTAATGTGAGGTAGATTGAAGTCACCAAGAAAGATAAAAGTGTGTGGGCAGGATGTCTTTCTTCTTCTTCTTCTTCTTCTTCTTCTTCTTCTTCTTCTTCTTCTTCTTCTTCTTCTTCTTCTTCTTCTTCTTCTTCTTCTTCTTCTTCTTCTTCTTCTTCTTCTTCTTCTTCTTCTTCTTCTTCTTCTTCTTCTTTTAATGACCTCATAATCCCTTGCAGGAATCTGTGCAACTGAATGGAGCTGAGTGTTTACTGGCCAGATGCCCTTCCTGTTGCCAATGCGGAGTCTTGTTCAACAGATATATTCTCATTGTGCCCAGAGAGAGCAATATCAGCCTCTACCTAGGATCAAACTCACAGCCTCCAGATTGTGAGGCGAGAGCTCTAGGCTACCCTACCACTCATCATCATGGTTGCTATGATATTTATAAATCCCTAAACTCCTCCTGAACTGTATCCTAAGGAATGGAAATTGAACTCTCACAATACCTGAGTCTGGATAATCTTGGGCGAATCTACTACTACCGTAGATTAGTAAATCTACTAGATCAGAGATGAGTCTGGAGTGGGACTTTCCATCCACAGTAAAATAATTATTCTCATAGGGGTTCTTTGTGAGTCATGTCTTCATTTCATAAGATAAACTCTTTCTGTTCAGTGGTAGCCAGGCTTCATCAGTCCTATATTTGCATGGACAGGGTAGCTTCTGGTCAGTTTTTATTGTCATGAGAAGTGGATATGTCTTTTTTGCTCCTACTCTAATCACAAATCATTCCTGTTACAGAAAGAAAGAAAAAAAGTGATTTGCGGAACAGATGCTGGTGGGTGGTATCATAGCCCTGACTTTTTTGGGGTGGTGATAAGGATATTCATGTAATCTTGAGCTGACATTCTCACAGTGATGATGACTGTGTGTTGCCTGGTCACCTTCTCCAATTTTTACTATTTATGACCCTAGAAACAGGCTTAGAATTAACAAGCAAAGAGACAATTAGTTGAGGCTGGCTATCAACAACCACAATCACTGCCAAGATGGGAAGAGAGGAAACATCTAAACTCAAATGCCTAAAAATGACCAAGGTTTAGCAAATGACTTCCCCACAATATGGTTTATATTGAAAAATCCAAGAATTGGAATTAAGGTAATCTCGATTCATTAGCGACTGTTCATAGTTACTGTGTTTCTCTGAAAATACAATCTACCCCAAAAGTAAGTCCTAGCTTGATTTTTACACGTGCACCCAATATAAGCCCTACCCCCAAAATAAGACCTAATTAAGACCCCAACCATTCCAGGATTTATGGGTAAAAATTAAACAAGGATGGGGATGAGGGGGTAGAGCTGCCCTACTACTTACCTTTGGACAGTTGCAGCCAGGCCTCACATATCCCGACACCTGTCTTGCCAGCCCATTTCTTCTGGAGCTCTGCTGTCAATCTGGAGCTCTGCTATCGGCTGCAGAGGCCTTCAGGAAAGCCTTGCTGGCCACAAAAGAAATTCCTGAAGGCCTCTGACAGTGAAAAGGAGGCCAGGAGTGACGCATGCAAGTTAGGTGAGTCAGTGGATGACATTGCACCCCCAAAATAAGATCTAGTACCCTTTTTGTGGCAAAAAAAATATGAGAGGATCTTATTTTGGGGAAAATATGGGTACTACGGCACTGAAAAAAAATGACTTATGACTGGTCCTTGTACTTACAACTCTTTCAGCATCTCCAGTATCACATGATCAAATTTCAGGTGCTTGGTTTCCAAAGTGTATTTATGATGGTTGCAGTGTCTTGGGGGTCATGTTATCAACATTTGCAACCTTCCCAATTGGTTTCTGATCCAATCAATGAGGAAAGCCAGATTTGCTTTAACAACCATATGATTCTGCAGTGATTTGCTTAACCACCATGGGAAAAAAAAAGATCTAAGAATGAGGCCTGCCTGACTAAAGAACTGCCTTGCTTAGCAGTGGAAATTTTGGTTCCAATTATGGTTGTTAAGTCAAGCACTACCTGTACTCTGTTAGGGTATTGTGATAGGTAAAATTATACCTGTGAAAATATACAGCAACAGTAACACCATTTTTAACCTCTGTGTTAACCTAAGATAATATACTGGAATATTATGTAAGAATTCTCTATTGTTTTGTATAAAGGATACATATTTGTCAGGTAAACAGGACGAGGAAACAGATGATATGCTACAATAGGGTGTTGCACAGGGAGGTACGTAGCTGGATAGATTGTGAATCCAGAAAGGGGCAGAGACTGTATATTTGAAACTATATAAACCCCAGCCCTCCTAGGAAATGTGTCTTCTGAAGCTCCACACATAAGCACAGAATCCCCTTTTGCAAAAGGTCCATAATAAAGCTCCTATTTATTGTTCACGAGTCTCCAGTTGTATGCAAACCTGAATGGTTGATTTTTATCGCAGGCATCTCTTGAACGGATAGCAAAATCAGGGGAAAGATCAGGGGAAAGAATGAATAGCAGAAAATGCAATATCTCTGAGTATATCTCTCCTTGATTTTATAACTTCTGAACAGTGCTGAAGTAGGAAAAAACCGAACAACCCTGGGATTCAAATAATTCAACAACTGGTTCTCTGCCCTAATGATTTCTTCCAACAACCAGTTTACCAAACTGCTCAGAAACTTAACAACCAGTTCTCCCGAAGTGGTGCGAACTGGCTGAATCCCACCACTGCCCCTGTCACTTTAATTGCCCCCTTCACACATATTGTGGATTCGGTCACCTCGACCTTCATTTCAGAGAGCAAAATGTCCCACACAGGGACTACGTTCAAAGATCATAGAAGCGCCCAGATCTTTCTGAAGCTCAGACAGATCACATACAGCTTTGCAGCCTGAGAACATTCTTGGTGCCAAATATATGTAAAAAAAATGATTTTGCTTTTAGCTTGTACATAAAAGGAACATTCGTCTGGAGAAGTAGCTTGCCAGAAATGTGCTGTTTGATAACAAGAGACTTTGAGAGAAATGCTGAGGAGGTGGCTCTGCAGAGAGTTAAAAAGTGATTAAATAGCTGGAAAAGCCTGACTTATCAATAAAAAAGCACACATTAAATAAGTGCAGCATGAATAAACAGCAGCGAGGGGGCTATATAATATTTGGCAAATATGCAGAGGTGTAAATGCCAGAAAAAAAGACTTGATGTATAGTATGATTAAAAATGCCATAATTAGGAATTATGAAATTGAGTTAAGGAAATCAACATGTTGAAAGTGAGCTGTGCTAGTCTATAAAATGTGCAATTTGGTTGGATTAAATATTAGAAAGGCAAATAAAGTGCCATTTCAGTAGGTGTATATATAGCCTCTGGTTGTTTTAGATGGTTGATTAAATATCACTCTATTGGGTCTGATCCCTGGAGACTCAATAGAGAAATGGTCAATTTCTAAACTCTTCCCAAATCCGTTGCTTTTCCAGGGTCATTCCAACAATCTCCTTGATCCACTCATTAACCTCCAAATCCACACTTCCCCTCCATGTCATGCCCCTGTTGGAGTCTGAATCCAAGGAGAAAGACAAACAGCTGACAGGGAGCTAGAGAGTGGCTCTGTTGGCTGTGGAGGAAACTGGGGAAGGGCAAAGTCCAGCTGGGCAGAGCAGGAAAGAGGTAGAACAAGGGAGAGGGAGTTCAGAGGAAGATCCAAGCCCACCGCCTCTTCATCGTAATGCATGCAGGGAGGAAAGGAGAAGGGAGCAATGAGAGTTGCATGGCTTACAGGGGAGGAAAGGGTCCTGATTCCCTTCATTAGCCACAGCTGGGAAGAGAGTTTAAAAGAGACGCATGCTGAGTGCGGCAGCTGCTGGGAACAAATGTGAGTTTATCTTGTGTTGACTTTGGTTATCTTATTCCTGGCATCCTCCCAACCATGTTGAGTTATTGCTGTGCCTTCACATCTGGAATTCTTGCTCCTGTCCTGCCAGACTAATTACCTCATTTTTGCCTTGATTGGACTTATAGTTACAGGTTTTGTTGACCACATTTTGGACTTGATTCTTTACAGCCAAAGGCTGTTCCTGGGAAAGTTTTTCTCTAGACAGAAGGTAACCAGGACACTGGGAGCAAAGTTGGAGCTAATAAAGAGACTTCTATTGATTATTTGACTGTGTTGCTTTTGTGCCACGCCCCTGGTCATCACACTCCATCTCCAGCAACCAAACAAAAGTAATTGTTTTTTAATCCATTATGAACTTACAACTCAAACAGAATGAGCCAATACTTATTGGCCAAGTATGATTGAACACTCAAGGAACTTGTCTTCAGTGCATAAGCTCTCAGTGTACATAAGAGATATAAGGGACAAATCATGATCATAGTCATCATAAATACATTCATCATGAATCATAAGGTACAACAGTTAGTGATAGTCATAGGATACTAAATAAGCAATCAAAATCATACTAGGAAATTAAATAAAACCACATACATCATAAGGTACAAGCAACAAGGTTATAGTCATAAGTAGAAAAGCAGACAGGTATTAGAAAGAATGAGAAGTATAATAGTAATACAGTAAATAATTTGACAGTGTTGTGGGAATTAGTTTGTTTAGGAAAGTGATGGCATGCAGGAAAAAACTGTCCTTGTGTCTAGTTGTTCTGGTGTGCAATGCTCTATAATGTCATTTTGAGGGTAGAAGTTGAAACAATTTATGTCCAGGATGTGAGGAGTCTGTAGATAATTTTTGCAAATCACTAATTACAAATTCAGAAGATATGGCTGACTGCTAAATGATCCCCAACAGACCATCTCCATTTTAACTAGGAGCAGCTGATTTGTTTACATTTTGCAATCCAAAACTGTATGAGGAATTGTCCCCCAATCTAAAATTTCAAGGTGTCAGTGGTCTTTAAAATGCAGAACAACAAAGTTGGTAGTGACCTTGGAGGTTATGTCAGTCCAACTTTCTTTTCCTCCTTATCAGCAGAACCGTTCCAGCTTTACATGAATTCTGGAACAGCTATTCCTTAAGCCCCTCCGATTTTAATATTCCTCTCCTTCCTGATTATACTTAAGTCTGCCATTTAGTTCATCTGTAGGGGCCCCAAAAGTCCATTAAAGATCCACCAGCATGCAAGTGCCATGACCTTATATCAGTATGGCTGCTGTATTGTTGCAAATACAGCAGCCAAAAAAGCTAACACAACGCAATCCTAAGCTGCACTAACAGAAGGATAGAATCAAGATCACAAGTACTGGGTTGTTGTTTTTTTTACAAAGCCTTTGTGAGACCATACTTGGAATACCGCACTCAGTTCTGGTCACCACAATATTTTTTTAAAAAATGTTGAGACTCTGGAAAGAATGAAGAGAAAAGCAAGAAGAATGATTTAAAGGGCCAGAGGCTAAAACACACGAAGAACAGTTATAGGAACTGGGTACCTCCAGTCTAAATGAAAAGAAGGGGAGATATGATTGCAGTGTTCCAATATTTGAGGGGCTTCTTCAAGGATGAAGGGGATCAAACTATTTGCCAAAACACCAAAAACAAAATGAGAATCAACGGATGGGAAATAACCAAGGAGAAAAGTGACCTAGAATTTCTCCTTAGAACTAAGGAGAAATTTCTTAACGGTAAGAGCAATGAAGCAATGGAACGATTTGCCTTCAGAAGTTGTCGGTGCTCCGTCACTGGAGGCTTTCAAAAGGAGACTGGTCAATCTATCTTAAATGGCATAGGGTATCCTGCTTAAGGAGGGAGTTGGTCGAAAAGACCTCCAAGGTCCCTTCAAACTCTTTTATTCTATGTTCTATGATTTACTGTGGATTGCCTAACACACCGGGATGAACCATCTCTGCGCAACTCTTTATAGATTACTAAGCCCAAGAAAACAATTTAGTCTACCATCTTAACCTCTTTGCCATGAACTATGTTTTCACTAACCAAGCTGGTTGACGTTGATTTGGTCTTTTTTTAAAATATTTTACATTAACTTGGGATTTTCAGCTTTCATTTCCTTCTTGTTTAATGAGCCTTCCATTTTTCTGACCAAGAGGTGTGAT
Organism: Pseudonaja textilis; assembly: GCF_049901715.1. NCBI lineage: Eukaryota > Metazoa > Chordata > Lepidosauria > Squamata > Elapidae > Pseudonaja > Pseudonaja textilis. Next base: position 52,700,207 of record NC_141995.1, read on the forward strand.
CTGCCTATTGCAAATTGTATGTGCTTTGGCCTCCCGTTTTGATTCCAGCTGTCTTTTTTTTTTTTACTTGTGTTACCATTCTTACAATATAATTACTGAATAAGCTATAAAGCACAATATGCCACCTTGCCTCATTGTCTGAAGCATTCAGCTTTTATCAAAGGCAATACTTACACTGAGCTTCTCTATCATTATAAAAATTCAGCTTGAGCGTCTTCCATTTTGTGGAATAAATTCATAATCTAAATTATTGCTGTGGTCAACAACGCACAGCTCGTTCCTTCCTACTTGACTGTGCTTTTTCCATTAATTACATTCTTTTAGTTCTCTGATCTCAAGTTCTATTTGATATTTGCCTTTCTGTCTTTGATTCTTTTTTGAAAGAACTTGACCAAAACTTTATTGGAATGGCAATTAGTGAAATGGTTTGGTAATTTGCATGTATTCTTGCATTTCTTATTTTCGATGGAAATTTGTAAATGATACTTTAAGTCTCTAGTCCTGTTCTGACCCAGGCTTAGCAGAACCAAGAAACAGACTCCTTGTCCCGAAAAACCCCTCTTTATTTAGTTACTGTGATTTCATGGTATTCACACGTAGAAAAGTCCTGGCAGTAATCCTCCTAAGAGTTAATTGCAGAACAGACCTTATCAGTCCTTGGATAGTTGCTAGGTGGAAAGCTTCCAGATAGGCAAAGCTGTAAATTAAATACCTGGCAAGGAGTCTCTGTGAGGCACAAACTCTGATAAGCATATCTTCCAAAAGAAATATGAACGAACTGTCTCCTACAACCACCACTCCCCCTTTTGCTCCTATTTATTCCCCAGGGAGGGGCCATTCAGCATCCACATGTGCCTTTCCTTCTGAGTTGGCCCTTGTTCCTTAATTGTTCTCCTCTAGTGACAACTCTGCACATACGCACATTTGGAACAGGCTCCAGCCGTTCTTCTTCCCCACTTATCTCTAACTCCATAGGCAGCTGGGAAATGTTGGATGGCCCTGGCTCCATCTCTGCTTCTGACACAGAGCATCCACCAGAGCCTCCCCCAGACTCCAGGACTGGTCCCAGTTCCTCCCCAATCTCCATACTGTCCGAGTCTGCCGTCAGCTCCACTGGCATTTGGCAGGCCACAAGAAGTCCACACAGTGTTATTCCACATTTGTGGACATAGATCTGTTCTCCATCAATTGAAAGAGTTCTGTGGTTCTTTCAAGTATGCACATTTGATAGCTTATTGCTTTACGGATCTCACTTTCTATTATCAATTACCAATCAGAGACCTTGGAGGTCTTCTAGTCCAACCTTCTCTGATTATCCAAGTAGCTTCTTCAATCTGAGCAAGTTAAGGGAACCCCGTATATTTCCTCCAGGGTAGTTTTATTTCTCACCTAATCTCAGTAAGTTCATTAAGTGATGGATGACTGGTTTAATCCTCACTTAGAAATGAGAATAGAATACAGGTAGTCTTCAACTTACAACAGTTCATTTAGTGAGCATTCAAAATTACAACGGCACTGAAAAAAAATGTGATCTCTGACCCTTTTTCACACTTATGACTGTTGAGGCATCCCCGGGGTCTTGTGGTTTAAATTTGGATGCTTGACAAGTGGTTCATATTTATGATGGTCAGAATGTCCTTAGGTCACTTGGTCCCCCTTTGTGATCTTCTGAACAGCAAAGCCAAATTTATTTAACAATTGTGCTGCTAACTTAACAAGCGCAGTGATTCATTTAACAAATGTGGCAAGAAACGTCGTAAAATGAGAAAATACTCCCTTAATAAGTTTGCCACTTAGCAAGATAAATCCTGGGCTCAATTGTGGTCGTAAGTCAAAGACTACCTGTAAAGCTGGAAGGGACTTTGGAGGTCATCTAGTCCAACACCTGCTCTCACAGGAGATCTGTACTATTTCTGAGAAATGGCTGTCCAGTTTCTTCTTAAAAGCCTCTAATGATGGAGCACCCACAACTTCAGAAGGCAAAATTGTTCCACTGGTTAATTGTCCTCACTGTTAGGAAGTTTCTTCTTAATTCCAGGTTGCTTCTCTCCTTGATTTGTTTCTATCCATTGTTCCTTGTCTGGCCTTTTGGGGCTTTGGAAAATAAGTTGACTCCCTCATTTTTGTGGCAGCCCCTCAAATATTGGAACACTGCAATCATGTCACCCCTAGTGTTAGGCATCCAGAAAATATCCATGGTAATCAATCACTCTGAGTCAAGCTTAAGCTCCAATTGATTTATTAGGAACAGCTCTGGTGCGTCTATGGAAATTTCCAAAACTAAAATTCATTCCCAGCGCCATCTCACAAATTCCACCCTATCTCCTCCCACTTCTTACACTTCATTAATCACATGAACCAATTAACTGTAGCTGGGATTTTTTTTAATGCAACATAATAAATAACCTTGAACTGTTCAACTCCCTCACCTCCCCCCTTCATTTCTTCACATAACATTCTTGGAAGCTGAATCTCAGAGCTGACACCTAGTTCTTCTTTGTCATTAAACTAGACATTTCCAATTCCTGCAACCATTCTTCATATGTTTTAGTCTCCAGGCCTTTAATCATCTTAGTTGCTCTTCTATGCATTCTGTCCAGAGGCTCAACATGAGATTCTGCCGAAACGTTGCTACAACTTTAAAAGCACAACTACAATGATGTGGGAAAATACCCGAACAAAGCTGAATGTTATATAGATAGATAGATAGATAGATAGATAGATAGATAGATAGATAGATAGATAGATAGATATATATATATATATATATATATATATATAGAGAGAGAGAGAGAGAGAGAGAGAGAGAGAGAGAGAGAGAGATATAAAGATATAGATATATAGATAATGTGTGACTAAAACCAGATGCAGTATTCCAGTTGTGGTCTTACTAGGTTTTATAAAGTGGTACTAATACTTCATATGATTTTAATTCTATGTTTACTCAACCAAGAATTGTATGAGCTTTCTTGGCTGCCACTGCACACTGCTGGCTCATATAGAAGTGATTGTTTACTAGGATTCTCACAGTTGCTGTTTTTGTATTTGTTTTTTCTTGCCTAAGGCGTAAAACCTTTATTTTCTTCACATTACACTTCATTTTGTTTGGTAAGCAGAGGTGGTATTCAGTAGGTTCTGACCAGTTCTGGAGAACCAGTAGCGGAAATTTTGAGTAGTTTGGAGAACTGGTTGTGGAGTGGGGAGAGAATGGAGATTATACAGTATCTTTCCCCTGCCACACCCATCAAGCCATGCCCATCAAGCCATACCCATCAAGCCATGCCCATCAAGCCACACCCACAGAACTGGTAGTAAAAATTTTTGAATCCCACCACTGTTGATAAGGTCCATTGTTCAAGTCTGTTAAGACCCGTTGGAATCCTGAGCTTGTCTTCTGGGGTGTTGCTATTTCTGCCAACTTAGTGTCATCTGCCAATTTTAATGAGGAACATGTACCCAAATATACTCTTTAATATTATGCTTTTGTCATTCTGTAATTCTATTTGTATTTAGTAGTAAAGCATTTATTTGCGTCCATGAGTTTTAGCAAAATAAATATAAAATTACAGCAATCATATCAGTTCAGGTATTGGTATGGCCCCTCCATCTTTCTTTAATGTAATTTATCTCCATTAGATCTGCAACATTGTTAATCTTGAGCAACAGTTTGTTATATATTTTTCTGTGATCTTTCTTAAAAAAGTATCTTCATATTTATTACCTTTTTGTTTTTATTGACTTCTTTCTATTCTTGATGTATTACCTTTGTCATTTCTTGCTTGATACTGAAAGTCTGGATTTGAATATCATGCCTTGTATATATTCCCCAAGGCTTTCATTTTCTATTTTTCCCTGGCTCTCATGATAGATTGTGGTAAATGCCACTCAGATCTTTTCATCTTTAAAATTTGGGGATCGTTTTTCCCCTCCATTTTTCATTATGTCTTTAATCTTTCCTTATAATTTCTCTGGTTCTCATTTGCAAAGTATTTGTATTAAATGCATTCCTTACATTAACCTACAATGTAATATAGGTTACATTACATACAATGTACATACAATGACAATATATTCAAGGCATACATCTTCTTCTTTTTTTAATTATTTAAGTTTGGCACCAATGATTCATCTTCTCTTCCAAAAGTTGCAATAAGTATTGTTAACAAATGCGCATGCCTCCTGGTTTCCTCCAATTCCTATTAATAGTGCTGCATCCTTTTTGGATATTATGTTTCTACCTCTAGCAATGTGCTGCTGAATTCTCCAACATTTTTCACCCTAGCATCTGTAGTAAGGCTGTATATATAGAAATGCATGTATGCCCCCACTACAAATGGGATGGTGAACAATATTGAAATTAGTGTAAGTTCAGTGTGTTATTTTTCTTCCAGACACTAGATTAGATGTAGCACTATTAATAGGAACTGAAAGAAGCCCAAAGTACATGATAATTGAACTGCCTAAATAAAATAATGCAATAGCACCTTCCAGCCTGAAGCTCTAATCATCTACTCCCCAAGGTTTAAACATTTGTTGTTTGTTTATTTGTTTAAATCTTCAACTCTTCTTCATACTCTTATCTTTCTTCATGTTCTTTGTCAGCAATATTGGAGTATTGCATTGTGAGTTTTATTTGAGGCTCGTTTACCCTCGGAAGTTGTGGGAGCATCATCACTTAAAACTTTCAAGAAGAGATTGGACTCCCATCTGTCAGAATGATGTAGTGTCTCCTGCTTGGGCAGGGTTTGGACTAGATGACCTACAAGGTCCCTTCCAGCTCTGATTACTCAGGGTGGATTGGCTTATTTTACATCTATGGAACCTACCTGCCCTCATTCCTGCTTAGAATCATCCTTTCCATTTTTTGACTTTACAGCAAGGGTGCCCCAACCAGAAGCTTCTGCTGGCATCCTTCTCAGGACATTGAAGATTATGAATCCTCTCTCCACCTCAAAGTGTCAGAGGCCAAGGGGGTAACCATCTGGATAATGCAAAGAGAGGAATTTAAATTGAGGTTAATAAGAGAGAAAATTCAGAAGTGCACTGGACGACTTCTTAAAAAGGCAATGGATTCATTTTTTAAAAATATCATTAGTAATAAAATGCCATGGACGTGAAAGCTGTAGAGTTGTGATATCTCCCTTACATTCCTCCCTTATTTCCCTTACTCAGAATGATTTTGGATTTCAGAATAAGGAATAACAGAGTTGAAAGGGACCTTGGAGGTCCAACCTCCTCCTCAAGCAGGAGATGGCGAACCTATGGCACACGTGCCATTTGTGCTGGCACGCAAGCTGCAGGCAAACTTACCACACTGCGCATGCACACGCCTCACAGCTAATTTTTGGCCAGTTCAAGGCCTTTTTTCAGCCTCCCAAAGGCTTGAGGAAGGCTTCTACAGGCTTTGCAGGCCAAAAACTAGTCCCGTTTTGTCACTTCCTGTTTTTCCGAAAATACCAGAAGTGATGAAAGGGGGCTAGTTTTCAGCCTGCAAAGCCTGCAGAAGCCTTCCTAAAGCCTCTGGGAGGCCAAAAAGGCCTCAAACCAGCTGAGAATCAGCTGTGAGGCACAGTGTAGGTAAGGGGTGGGGTGGTGGGTTTTGCATGCGCATGCAGAGGGGGCGTGGGAGGGGGTGCGCATTGCCTTCTGGGTGCTGGCACACAAGCGCCAGCGTGCAAGCGTGCACACAATTTTGGGCACAGGAACCCCAAAAAGATTAGCCACCACTGCTCTATACCAATCCAGACAAATGGCTATCCACTCTTCTTAAACATATCAGCCATGGAGCACAACTTCTGGAGGCAAGGCATTCCACTGGTTAATTGTTCTCACAGTCAGGTAACTGGAGCTACATTAGATCTCTCTTTGATAAGCTTCCAAGTGTTATCCCAAAGGTGATTTTTTTTGTTTCCACAGTTCAACAGTTCCAAGAAGGCCCCACACCCATTTCCACCGCTCAGGTGACTTTGACAACACAGATAAACCTCCAAGTGACTTTAACAACTTGCTAAAAGGATGCAAATGACCATCTGTCTGAGAGGAGTATGAGTCCTAACCATCCAGTCAGATGAAAAGCAAAATGTCTTCAAAGAAAAAACAAAGAAAGTCCAGTTGCCTCTTGAAAAAAAAGCACCTTTGGGACAACCAGCATTACTTTTTGTCTTGCCATCAGGTGCTTTGAAGAATAGGTTGACCTCTTCTTGTTTTTGGCAGACCCTCGAGCACTGGAAGATTGCAATCATGCCACCCTTGTTTCTTGTCTCTTTGACTAGACATGCAACTTGTTCATGCAAACTTTCATTATATTGTTTATCCTCTAATCCCCAATCCTTTTTGTTGCTCTTTTCTGCACTATTTCTAGAGTCTCAACTTTTTTTTTAATAACCAGAAAGATTTTTAGTGACCATAATTGGCTTTTTTTTTTCTGGCAAATGCAGCACACTGCTGTCTCATATAAAAGTGGTTGTCCATTAGGACTCCTAAATCCTTCTCACAGTTATGGCTGTTAAGCCAGGTACCAGCTATTCTATACCTGTGCACTTGATAAGTGTAAAACATTACATGTGAGCCAAAGCATGTTTTAAAGAAAAAATAGACCTATGGAAGATCAATTTTCTTCCTCCCTCCCTTGCATGGTGGGCTTCAAAAATTTAGCAACTGGTTCTCTGTTACTGGGTGGGCGTGGCCATGGTGGGAGTGGCCTAGTTGGCCTCCTGCACCATGGTGTGGGGGGACTGTTTTTGCCCTCCCTGGGTTCCGCATCCATGGGTTTTCTTGAGCCTCCCAAAGGGCAAAAATGGCCTCCCCGGGGGCTCTCCAGAGGCTGGAAATGGGCCCATTTCTGGTCTTCTGGAGCTTTGGGGAGACAGTTTTTCACCCACCCCCTGCCTCGGCATGCACCCTGCGCTTACCTGGGATCCAAAGAGGCTGTGTGGAGACTCCTGGAAGGGGAGGGGAGGGGCAGGGTGGGTGGGTGGGTTGGAACTACTGGTTCTGTGAACTAGATGTAAAATTAACGTCTGGTTCACCCGAACCGATAGTAGCCCACCCCTGCTTCCTTCCTTCCTTCCGTTCAAAAGAAAGCAACAATGGGAAAAAGATCACCAGGTCTTCCTATATAAGCTAGGTGGGACCAAACAGTGAATTATGCAAGCTGTCTAGAGAATGATAAATTAATCTAATGACAGATTAGTGAGGAGGACAAAAGACACAGTACTTTTCATGTGATCAGGAATGTGTTACCAAACTGTTATGTTTAACATGATGTAGGAGAAAATATTAACTACATGCTTGCAAGTAACTCCATTAACTCCATTTAATTCAATTGTAATGCAAATGAAATGAATTTTAGATTTTATCCTTTTTCTGTTCGCTATTTTAAGTGCATTCACAAGGATATCAGTCAAAGTCTACTTGCAGTTTTTAAGTGCATTCACTACATTACTCAAAATGGGGGAAAGCGTGAATTTTTGCCATGAAGTAAAGTCAGGCTAGTGATGCAAAGGAGCCTTAAAAGATTTAACCATTAAAACTAAAAAAGGATTAAAAGATTAATTCTTTCTGGGAGTCTAATTGAAGCTGAGGAACAATTGTAGAGATTTGAACTGAGCTTTGCAAGTTCCTCAATTTATATCCAGGATTTATCTCCATCTGTAGTCTGTCAGGTTTCCAAGTGATGAAATCCATTTAAAAAGGAAAGAACAAAGTCCACCTTCCAAAACAAATTCTTTTATTTAGGAAAGCATCAAATTGGCAAAGTCCATGGTAATTCTGGATCTGACACAACCCAGAATTACCCCACAATATTATAAGTTAGAAACAATCTCCAAAAGTCACATTCTCCAATAGATGTAATTCAACGTTGCTTGATGTCATAAATCTCCATCTCAAGGGGCCTAAGCATGGACAGTTCATTTTCCCACAGGAAGAAGAATCACCTAGCCTAAACAACTCTCTCTATCTCCTCCCCTCTTAGGAATGTGGCAAGCCTGAAACCTTTTCCCCCATGACTGCCACAGAGAAAGTAAGAAAAAGAATATATACTAAGACTAACTAAAATGGCTACAGTTATGTCAATTTTGGGCTTGACATAGTCAAGCTACTCAACCATTGGCCATTCTTGTTTCACAAATGGAGAGTAAAATGATCCTGAAAAGAAATGTGAAGGTGTAAATTGAGTATTTAGATATTTGGAACTATGGGCCAATTTTAAGTAAAAGGATCTTTGATCCTATTTTATATATTCATGAATGAAAGCAAATATACACACATCCCAGGAAAGAGTTGCAGGATCTAACGTGGTCTAAACCCCAAGACCACATATTTAGTCTTCCAGTCTTTCAGACTTGTGCTGGAGCCCATCCTTAGGGATGTGTAGTATTATGCACAGTATTTATAAGGTGCCTGGTTGCATGTGGCTTTTTAGTTGTTGTTTGGGGTGTTGGTGGTTGGTTATTAAATTGTTGGCTGTTGTTTCTTTGTGCTGATAAGTCCTCAGCTCCTAAGTACCCAATAAACTGGTAGTAAATTGGCACTTCTGACACGGAGCCCGTTTCCCTGGCTTCAATCATTTCCCTGACTATTTTTGTACCTGCTCGGCCAACAATCTTAGTAGCTGTGCAATTGATTGTATGTCCCTGTTCATTGCAATATGAAGCTACCAATGAGTTGAGGTGTTCTCATCTGGCCACTCACTTATGTTTTTATAATCTGGTGGTTAGCTTCTTCACCATCTGTCCTACATAGCCATAGGGGTAATCCTTGCAGTGGATCTGGTAGATTATATTAGAAGTATTTCCCACCTCCAAGTGATCAACACATGATTTGTCCTCATATGGTAGCCTCTGGGTGATGTGCAATGCCCACTTGCAGATCTCAGAAGCTGCTTTCTACTGCTTCCGAAATGCTTTTGATGTATGGTAAGGTGTGCCATAACTCAAAATTTGTCCTCAAAGACTTTGGCCACCTCATGAGAAGGAAGGACTCACTAGAGAAGAGCCTAATCCTGGGAAAGATTGAGGCCAATATAAGAAAAAGGACAGAGAAGAAGGTGGCTGAATGGAGTCACTGAAGCAATTGGTGTGAGCTTAAATGGACTCCAGAAGATGATAGAGGGCAGGAAGGCCTGGAGGAATGTTGTTCATGGTGTTGTGATGGGTTGGACATGACTTTGCAACTAACAACAAGGGTGTACTGTATAGTTCAGTGGTCGCCAAACAGCAGGCCTTGGACCACAGGCGATCAGTGAGAAAATTTTGGTAGTCCACAGAGAAATGTCTCCCCAAAGCAATTAATCCAGGCTGTGTGGGAACACAAGGTTGCATCGCCCACATGACCCACTTACCCGCTGGCCCTCACCCTTCAGCCTGAGTAGAGCCACGCGAGCTGGAACTGGAAGGTAAGACCAATGGTGGGGGAGGGAAATCTGCCCCGGGGTGGCTTGCTGACGTTGGTGGGAAAGTCGGTCCCATATTCCAGAGCTGCAGTAGTCACAGGACTGGCCTGTTGGTCATCCTGGAGCAACTCCTCCAGTCTATGGCAGGCTGGTGCACCCGGGTGGAGGAGCAGCACCTCCAGGATGACCAAAGCGCCAGTCTTATGACTACTGTAGCTCTGGAATATGGGACCGACTTTCCCACCAACGTCAGCAAGCCACCATCAGTCAAAATTCATGTGAGTGGTCCGTGGGATTTAAAATTATGAGTTTGGTGGTCCCTGAGGTCCAAAAGGTTGGCGGCCCCTGGTATAGTTGGTCTTGTATCTTCTTTCTTCCTTTCTCTCCCCTGTGTGTTGTGCAGGCATCATGCAATAAATGCTCGGTGGGTATCAATTCTGCCTGAATTGTTCACATATTTTGTATATGCTTTCGATACAAACAATGGATTTACCCCACCTGGACTAATATTCATGTTCCTTTTTCGGATCTCTTTTCATCTAAGGAAAAGTGAGCCTACTTCCACACTTGTAAAATCACCACCCCTCCTCTTAAAAAAAAGTTTATTGGACAGCTGCGTATCACCATAAGTACGATATTTCATTCATTGCCTTACGCCTGAGAGATGATATTAAATACTGATCAGAAATACCACCAAATTCAGCCAAATTTTGCTTTGCTTACAAAATAACTGACAGGTGGCTGGAAGGAAAAGAATCTCTGCATAAAGATGATTATAATATAACAAAGCTTGTGAGGTTCGTGCCAGGAAGCTTTTTAAGAAGAGGCATTCAGATAGGAAAAGATAGAAATAAAATCATAGGTTACTAGAAAGTCTAGCAATAAAATGCATGTTTTTGTACACTACAGATGTTTTTTTTTAAAAGCTACTTCTGATATTCAGACTTAATTTTGGATTTTTCTGATCCTAGATATCAGTGAGAGAGTAACAGAAGATAGAGTACTAAGGAGCTCCAGGAATATGACAAAGTAGGTTTTTTGGGGGGAAGGGAATGTATAGCACAGCACAGCACAGCACAGCACAGCACAGCACAGAACAGAACAGAACAGAATAGAATAGAATAGAATAGAATAGAATTCTTTATTGGCCAAGTGTGATTGGACACACAAGGAATTTGTCTTGATGCAAATGCTCTCAGTGTACATAAAAGAAAAGACACATTCATCAAGAGTCAAGAATCATAAAGTACAATACTTAATAATAATCATAGGGTACAATAAGCAATCAAATCATACTAGAAATCAGTCAGTATAAATCGTAAGGATACAAGTGACAAAGTTACAGTCATACAGCCACAAGTGGGAAGGGATGGGTCATAAGGAATGATGGTAACAGTAGTGGAGAGTTTGTAAATAGTTGGGCAGTGTTGAGGGAATTATTTGTTCAGCAGAGAGATGTCGTTCGGGAAAAAACTGTCCTTGTGTGTAGTTGTTCTGGTGTGCAGTGCTCTGTAGCTTATTGATTGCTTATTGTACCCTATGACTATCATTAAGTGTTGTACCTTATGATTCTTGACTCTTGATGAATGTATCTTTTCTTTTATGTATACTGATATTATTGGCACCAAGACAAATTCCTTGTGTGTCCAACCACACTTGGCCAATAAAGAATTCTATTCAAGCCTTGTTTTGGGGGTAGGACTTGAAACAGTTTATGTCCAGGATGTGAGAGGTCTGCAAATATTTTCACAGCCCTCTTTGACTGCAGTATACAGGTCCTCGATGGAAGGCAGGTTGGTAACAATTGTTTTGTCTGTAGGCCTAATTACTCTCTGAAGCCTGTGTCTGTCTTCTTGGGTTGCAGAACCAAACTATAATGTATCTATACATTACAGATATTGATAGATTCACCCAGTTTCATTATAATGTTTAAATAAAGCTAAATAAAGGGATATCAGGAAAATGCAAGAGAGAAAGAGAGAGGGAAGGAGAGAGAGAGGGATAGGAGGAGGAATGAATGAAAGTTCTTTTGGAGAGCAAAACACCAACATTCTGTTTCTTAATGCCGCCACAGATGCAGACTTTATGAAGGCTCCACCAAGATCACATTTTGAGGATGCTCATTTGCTTCAGAAGTTGAAGTTCAAAACATCCCATTTTCAGATAAAAGGAAGACTTCCAGACAAGAAATATCTTGATGTTGTTCTGGGTGCTCTGAGCTTGAAACAGCCTTATTTCAAATTTGAACTGGCCTTATTTCAAATTCAGACACGGTTCTACCTCAAAACAGGTATTGTGTTTCTTCTGGTAAAATTAGAATATCTCTTTCAAATGCTTAATGGATTCTTGTGAACTCTCTATGGGGCTCTTGGCTTTTGAATAGTTTGAACCCCACTGTTGGGTGCAGTTGTTTTTTTTTATTGTTTTGTTTTATTTATTTAATCAAAAGGGACAGAGAATGGGGAAAAAACAAGAAAAAAAAACTTTTAATAAAAGCAAGAAAAGAAGAGAGAAAAACAATGCAAATACAGGATAAATTCCTTATATAAGGACTTCTGATGCTTATGTAGATGTGTGTGTGTGTGTGTGTGTGTGTGTGTATGCATTTCTGTATGTGTATGCATATCAAATGCAAATTATTACTGATAATTGTTGCAGTCCATCTATGCATGAGTTGAACAGTCGCATCATCTCCTTTTGATGACCCCCTTAATCCCTTGTGGAGTGGAGTCTGGGCAACTGAATGAAGCAGAGTGGTTACTGGCCGGATGCCCTTCCTGTTGCCAATGCGGAGTTATATTCAGCGGAGTCATATTCTCATCATGCCCAGAGAGAGAAATATTTGCCTCTACCTAGGATCGAACTCACAGCCTCCTGATTGTGAGGCGAGTGCTCCACCTCTAGGCCACCACACCAGTCTTGGACAGTCATATACATTTAGTACACATACATACATGCCAACATACATACATACATAAATTGATCTACTCATTTATTGTGCTTTTTTAGAATATGCATGTATACCAGGACAGTGGGAAAGGATTTTGAGGGTCTTTTAGTCCAAACCTCTGCTCAACCAGGATACCTTATACCAGGGGTGTCCAACCTTTCACCTTCCCTGGGCCACATTAGAAGATGAAAATTTGGTTTGGGCCGCACATAAAATAAAATAACATTAATGATACCTGATCATCCAAAAAAACATAGAAAACATAGTTAACATATTAAATTTATTTGGAAATGAAGTTAGTGAGATGTTTTTATTATTTATTATTAATTATGTATTAAAAATTATTTATTTTTTATCACGTTTTTTTCTCACATTTTTTTTCTCACGGTTTATTTTCCGGCCAAATTTTGCTGGGGGGTGGGAGAAAGCTCGCCCGCCTCGCGCCTACCTCTCCTCCTGCAAATGGCCCGGCTGGATGAGGCAGGACTGGAAGGCAGAAGCAGCAGCGGCAGTGGGGGCAGTGGCGGCGGGGGCAGAAGCAGCAGCAGCGGTGGGGGCAGAAGCGGCGGCAGCGGGGGCAGAAGCGGGGGCAGCGGCGGCGGGGGCAGAATCAGCAGCAGAGGTGGGGGCAGAAGCGGCGGCGGGGGCGGGGGCAGAAATGGCAGTGGGGGCAGAAGCGGCGGTGAGGGCAATGGCAGCGGGGGCAGCGGCGGGGGCAGAAGTGGTGGCGGCAGCAACAGCAGGAGGTGGCGCTCTGATGGCGCCCGCCTTTTCTGTTGCTGCTTGGCCTGGCGCTCACCCCACCCCGCGCCTGCCTCTCCTCCTCCTCCTCGCTGGCTCTGGCACGAAAGTTGGGGTGGGCACTGGGCCGCATTACGAGGTGACCTGGGCCGCATGCGGCCCGTGGGCCGCAGGTTGGACAAGCCTGCCTTATACCATTTTGGACAAATGGCTGTCCAATCTCTTTTTGAAAATCCTCCAGTGTTGGAGTATTCACTTCTGGAGGCAAGTTGTTCCACAGATTAATTGTTCTAACTGCCAAGAAGCTTCTCTTTGGTTCTTCTAGTTCTAGACTGGTTCTCTCCTTGATTAGTTTCCACCCATTGTTTCTTATTCTGCCTTGAATATATTGGATATGCAAGTACAGAGTTCTGAACAGGCTTCATTTATTCAGCTTACAATACAAGCTAAAATTCGAATGGAACTATCCCTGTTTCATTATCAGAAGTCACCCTTTTATATTTTAAGACCTATCTTATATCTTCAAGAGCAAAGCACTATAAAACTGTTGGAATTCAGTAAGATTACATGTTAATCGTGCGTGCAAATATGCATATTCTTTTCAACCATCTGGCTCATGTTATATTTCCCTTGTAGTTAAAAAAATTTTTTACTTCCCTATCTATATTTGAGATTTGGAGTTAAAGACAGGTTGGTGGTCTTCAGTTGGACAGGGTGGACTCTTTTATGTAGATATGTCATTAATCATTCTTGTAGTTCCAAGTCATGACATTCTTTTTCTCTCCACCTTAACTCTTCCACATTCTTTCTTTCTTATATACCTCCACTTGACTTTTCCTTTATCGGGCTCTTTTGTACCTATTGGAAGATGACCACAAATACTGCCATGCTCAAAGGCTTCCTTGAATTTGAATCCACAATAGGGGTCATTATTAACCCCCCCCCCCCCGCCCTTTTCACCATTATTTGTTTCTTTGCTTTCACTTTAACTCCTATACAACTTTAGATATGCTAAAACCTGAAAGCAAACAGAGAGAAAAAAGCTACAGGGATTTGTCAATAACAACTGTACCATTACTCAATATGTATTTGAAAAATGAACATTTTTTAGGATTCCGTGCACTGGACATCAAGCAAAAAGCTTTTAGATTTCAGCCATTAGTAATTGTTCTTAGATGTTGCCAGAGGCTCTCAGAATCAATTCATTCTTTATTCTGGCTGAAGCTTCATTTTTTTCAATAGCTGAGGAAGTATCTGAATTATTGTTCCATTAAGGCTTGTAACGTTGAATCCTTCAAACCTTCTTTGACAACAAGTAAATATGTGGTGTGGGTGCATCATTTTAGAACATTACTGGAAGCAATTGCTTATTGATATAATAAGCACGAGTGTATATACTTTGTCACTATAAAGACATATTATTAGCTGATCATCTGAAAACATTTAGAATAAACTTTGTTGGTATGGCTAAAAAGGTGAGCTGTTGTGTTATTTGGATACTATAATTCAAAAATTATCTGCTGGTGCCCAGAGTAATGTCAAGAATCACTTGATAAATTACTAAAGAAACAGTGGCCATAATTTTGACATTAATTTCACATTCTGCACTGGTTCTTAGATTATAATATATATTTTTTCTCCTCCAAAACACATATATCTTCTTTTGACATCTGAAAGCTGTATTGCTATATTGTGAGAACCTGGACAATTCTGGCTTCATCCTGTTGTGATCCTGAAGCAGGGGTCTTCAAAACTTGACAGCTTTAAAACTTGTGGACTTCAACTCCCAGAATTCCTCCTCCAGCTCAGGAATTCTGGGAGTTGAAGTCCACAAGTCTTAAACTTGCCAAGTTTGTAGACCCTTGTTCTGAAGGAACAAGAAAGTCTTGAATTTGTGGGGATGAGGGTCATTTGGCAAATTCTTGATCTAAATGTTCTGAGGTTGGCATGTTGGGAAATGGAATCCCATTTCTGAAGAAACTAAAGGACAGGGCAAGCGGAAATTAAGTGGAGCCCAAACTTGCAGAGAAAGACTTTTTCCTTCTGCTCTGTGACTTCTGAAACGGATTCCTGTAGGAAGGGATCTCCAAACATGGCGACTTTGAGACTTGCAGACATGGCAACTTTGAGACTTGTGGACTTTAACTCCCAGAATTCTGGGAATTGAAGTCCACAAGTCTTAAAGTTGCCAAGTTTGGAGACATCTGCTGTAGGATGTTGCTCCCTTCAAGACCAGCAAACAAAGATACTGCATGAAGACACAATGGATGATTGAAGTTGCACCACCTTAATTAGTGCCTTCTTGAGTTAATGGGTTTATAACTGATGCAGAACCATTCAAAGGGAGATGAAGAGTTCCCAGGCTGATCATATTAAGAAGCTTAATTATTACAGAAATGGATTTTTGACATTAATCCATCTGACTAATAAATGAGGTGAAAGATTAATTTATTATTAATTATTGCCCATATTTTTTTTTCCTCCCGAAACAAAGTGTTGACTGAATATGTCAGTGTGATTATTTGGATACTTTTTTTCTGAATTTAACCAAACTAATAGAGTAAAATATAAGAGTTGGGTCTGGTCCCTTCAAATTGATCTGGCATTGCATCCTTAGTTTCAGTAATAGCAAATCATGCTCTCGTTCTCATTCGCCCAGAACATGCAGAAGGGCCCTCAGTGCTCCGAGCCTGGTTGCTTTCTTGCAGATATTTCATTATCAAACTAGATGATATCATCAGAGCTAGTAGAGAGTAGAAAGGTCCACTTTCTACTCAATTTATCTTCTACATATAAAGGTAAAGATCCAATTGTGTCTGATTCTAGAAGGTGATGTTCATCTGTATTTGCTTAGCCAAGGTAACCAGCATTGTCTGAAGTCCCTTTCCATAGTCATGTGGCTAGCATGACTATATGCTGAGGCTCAGGAATGTTGTTACCTTCCCAAAGTGGTACCCATTTATCTACTCACATTTGCATGCTTTCAAACTGCTAGGTGGCCAGGAGCCGGAGCAAGACAGGAGGTCATCGCATCATGCGGTGTTTGGGTCTGGAACTCAGGCTCTCAGTTTTCCAGTTGATAAGCCCAGCATCCTAACCACTGAGCCATCGTGCCCCTCCCTATTCAGTAAATTACAAATATATAAAATATAAATATAACTTGAGAGCAAACCCCACTCCTTTCTAGCACTGATGATGTTACCTAGTTTGGCAATTAAATATCTGCAAGAAAACAAGTAAGCTCAAAAAGCACCAAAGACACCAAGCACCAATGTATTTAACAATATTGCTATATTGTTAAATGCATTGCTATGTTTTCTTTCAACTACAACAATCCATTAAGAGATTGTTGTAAAATATACCTGACATATGTAACCCTTCCTCAACATAACACCAGCCTACATAAGAGTGTACTGGTGGTTTTATCTTCATTGGCAGAGTGCTAAAATGTACACAAAGAGTGTTGGTTTTATTCCAATTATTCTCTCCAGATCTTTTGGTTTTCTTGTTTTTCTGGTGGGTCTAATGCTTTCTTTTGGCTTGGATTGTCCTGTAAGAAGACCCCAAATTTGGTACTTTGACAAAGTGCAATTCTTGATGATGGGAAAAAAAAATCATACAGGCTGGCCAAAACACTCTTATCCCTCTATCCTGTACTAGTGGAGCAGAGATGCAGGGAGACATACCTTATGTTTCATCAGGAGATGTTGAGGTTAAAATATGGGCCTTTTGGTAACTGGTGGACAACTTAACATCTGCTGAATTCAATATGTTGGGATTGCAGCCAGGTGGGCAGGGCCAACCAGAGGTGGTATTTTCCAGTTCTCTGAACTACTCAAAATTTGCACTACCGGTACTCCCAAACCAGTCTGAACCGGCTGAATTCCATCTCTGGTTCTGACTGCAGAATTGCTCTATCTTCAACTATTAAAATACAGTGTTTCTTCTTCCTGCCCAACCTAGTCCCTAAAATAGAAATGGCCAAAATATGTCCAGGAATGAGAGAGCTTGAGACATGAAAGATTTATTGATTTTTTTTCCCCCCTACAGGAGGTCTTTCTCTGGGCTGTGATGATATCCTTTTGCTCTTATGGGGAAACAAGGTTTATTTAAACAGGGCAGGTTGCCAGTTGGATTGGTGGAATGGGAAACCCCTACTGAGCAAATTGATCAATAATCATAATATCTTTTCAGCTGGCTGCATGCCCAGGACAACAATTTAGAATATTTATTTTCCCCCAATACTTAATTCTTTAAACGATTAAAGTGGTAGGCAGCAACCATGGCAACTAGCAAGAGCTGAATGATGTTCCATGACAGTTAACTTAGTGGTTCTTTTTCTGTCTCAGGTCAAAATGGTATACTGTGTAGAGTAGAAGGCTCACCAAAGCTTACATTCAACAAAATTTCAAGGCAGAGCTATGTCCTCACCTGCACATTGTAAAGTAAAATAGGGTTTGAGACCCGCCCCCCATTTCCTCCATCCTACATAAACAGCCACTTTGAAAGATCTTCGTATGTTTGTCTTGAAAATTTGGAAGGAAATTAAAAGCACATTAAAAAGAATGTGTTAGCATTCTAACTGAGCTGCTCTCTAGATAACTCAAAAAAGGCGTTCAGTCAAACATACTTATTTTTTTAAAAAAACAAATCTTATTAATCATATTTTCATCATAAAAACACATTTCCACTCATTACAGTGTTCCAATATTGGTGTTCACTCACAATTGACATATTTTCTAATTATGTAGGTTGCTACTGTAAACATACATACTTATAAGCTGCCGGTAGGTTCTCACAACCTCCATTCCACATCACTGTAGGAACTTAGTGAGGTGCCACAAATGCAATGATTTACAACAGGGGGTAAAGAGGCATTTGTTAGTCCTATACACGAGCAGTTCAACAGCTGCTTAATCTTTTGATTGATCTCTGTGTTGGGGAAAGTGCTCGAGGACTCTAAGAAGAAGCATATTTTTGGTTAGATTTGGAAATCTATAATAAAATTGTACATTTGGATATCACACTCTGTTTGATCGGATTGTTTAAGGTCATCTTCCTTCATCTGTTTAACTCCATATGATTCTAATCATATGCAAAAATCAGCTACACTGGTTAGGCCTAATGAATATTGTAGGCATCTGGTAGGCAAAGCTTGAGGAAAGCTACACTAAATAGAAGACAAACTTTAAATTAAGTCATATATTTATATTTATACTCTGTGCATGTATATGTGTGCGTGTATATCCACACACTATGTGTATTCATAGAATATAGAACAAATGATTCTTTTCCAGGATCCTTTCCATTACCTTCTAGCTTAGGGCTGTCAAATTCCTGGTCCATGGGCCACATGGCCACGCCCAGTTAAGCAAAGGGAAAAAAAAGTCTTGATACGTCACATGATGCCACCGTGATGACATTAGACTGACACCCCTGTTCTAGCTTAACTTTCTTTAACCCTAGCAAGTTCCATCTGATATAAAATATGTGATAAAATTTCTACAAGTAACTCCATCCAAAAAACCCCCCAAAAACAGCTTTTCAGTTAATACTGACCAATCTGTTATTAACCACGTACTGTACATCTCAATATCGAACTTGACTGTTGCAATATCTGTTCATTTAATCCTTCATTAGATGCCTTCAGCAATGTATGAACCTAGATGTTCATAGAACATAGAATAATAGAGTTGGGAGGGACCTTAGAGGTCTTCTAGTCCAACCCCTGCTCAAGGAGACCCTATACCATTTCAGATAATAGTTGTCCAGTCTCTTTCTGAAAGCCTCCTGTGATGGAGCACACACAACTTCTCCTATTCAGAATAGGCGACACATTACATATTTTGATCCCAAACAAAACTACTTCCTGGAACAACACAAAAGTAAATTACTTCTCCAAGGATAAGGTATCATACTTGGTCTACTGAACATACCGGAAGAATCATGGTAAGAAAAAAGCAACATCTTTCAAAGTAGAGATCTTAGCCAAAACTTACTAGCTGTCCTCATGTAATCATTGTTTTCTTGGATTCATTTTTGTAATACATGAATATTAAGTGTAATTAACACAATTTTGTTATGAGAAAGATACACATCAAAATGTTGTCCACCGCATTATCTGTTCCAATGGAAAGGCAGTGGTTGAAGCCAACTTCATGTGAGAGAAAGTTCCTTCAACAGATGGAGAAGCCCTGAGCCATACTACCATTTTGAATGTGATCCCTTCTGAGAGAAAATGATTCTTCCCCCTGCCACCAGTGGTGGTATTCTACTGGTTCAGCCCAGTTTGGCTGAACCAGTTCCTCTGACAATCATCTGTGAGTGAACCAGTTTTCTCCGACGATCAGCTGCTGGGCCCTCCCACCTGCCCTGGCTCTATACTGAGCTTTACTTCCTGTACTTTCAACCTCAGCTGCTTCATGTGGCACATTCGATTGCCACGTGGCAGCTGTTTTACACACAGGGCTTGCCGCAAAAGGTGAGTTGTAAATGCCGTGCGTGCACAAAGCGTGCATTTGGCACACTGAACTGGTAGGAAAACTTTTGGAAACCCACCCCTGCCCCCCCAGCCTGTTAACTCCAAGAGGCATAATTGGGACAGAAGTGCATTTATAAAAGGGACGCAAGATGCGTCTGTGAGAGAGAATCGAATGGAGTTCCCTGCGGTTCTCATCACAGCCAAGTTTATTTCTAGCATTAAAGCATTTGAAAAAGATGGTGGGTGGGTGGATTAATCCCTGCTGGTTCTCCTTAGGTGATAACTACTATTACCACTTTGGTCATGTAGGATGGGGTTGAAGCAGATACATATTTTTTTTTTTTCATCTTTGCTCTATTGAAGGCAACCCAGGCCAGGATCATATCATTCCCCATCTCGTTAATTTGGAGTCCAATTGTGTGTTTCCACAGAAGTTTTAAGAGACTAAAGACAGCGCCTTGCACAGAAGAGAAATAATCATGGACTGGAATTTCAACTTACTTTCTTGTTTGCATGCTGTATTTTTTTTTTTTACTATTATTAAACAGAATAGAATAAACAGAATAACAGAGTTCAAGGCAGCAGTGGGATCCGACCTGTTCCATTATCACATGCCCCTAATGCACACATGTAGCTTTCCACCCACCAGTTGAGGCCTGCAGCGCCAATCAGCTGAGAGGATAGAGAAAAGGAAAGCACAGGGGCAGGTGGGAAGGCCGATTCTGCGCTTTTCTCTTCTTTTATCTCTCAGCTGATCCTCTGAGGTTTTTTAAGCTCCTCTCAGCTGATCCTCGGATGCTTTTTTTTTTACTACTGGTTCAACCCAATGAGACCAAACTGGTAGTATACCATCACCGATTGGAAGAGACCCTTGGGGGTCTTTTACTTCACCCCCTGCTCAAGTAGGAAACCATTTTAGACAATGTCTCTTCTTAAAAGCATTCAGCACTGGAGATGTACAACTTTTGGAGGCAAGCTTTTCCACTGATTAGTTGTTCTCACTGTCAGGACATTTCTCCTGCGTTCTAGGTTGGTTCTCTCCTTGATTAATTTCCATCCATCGCTTCTTGTCCTGCCTTCAGGTTTTTTGGAGAATAGGTTGATTCCCCTCTTCTTTGTCTCAGCCCTTCAAATATTGGAAGATTGCTTTCATGTCACCCCTGGTCCTTCTTTTCACTAGACTAGCCATACCCAAATCCTGCAACCGTTCTTCATATCTTCATAGCTTATTGTTAGCCAGGCATTGTTGAAGTTTACTCTACCTTATGAAATGCTGGGCATTGTTCAAGACAAGGAGAGTCAACCAGCACTGGTGTTCTTTTTCTGTGAAAACACAGGTGTCAAACTCACTGCATCATGTTGCCATCACATGATGTATTGCTATTTCCTCCTTCGCGGAGCTGGGATGGGCGTGGTCTGTGTGTGATGCATCTGTCCTGTGGGCCATCAATTTGGCACCCCTGCCGTAAAAGAAAAGAAAATTCCAATAATGTATTATGCTAATACTGACTTGCTGTGAAAAGGTGTAAGTAGATCTTAATATGTTGGGAGTTTTTCTTTGTTATAATGGCTTGCAGGAGAGGCTTTTAAGCGTGAGTGATCAAACCGCCATAATTGGTAAATGTTTGACCTAGGATGCAGAATGATGAAATGTTAATTAACCGCAAATGTTCTAAAAGCTACCACTCACTGCAGTTCTGTTCAGGCCCTAGTATGCTGAAGATTGCTTGCTAGGTCTAATTTGATGAATATAGTAATCAAGCTGCATTTAGGTGCCGCATAATTTTTTCACCCGATAGACATGTTGGCTCATGTAATCCTTTTCAGATGATTCTATCAAATGCCTGCTGTTCATGCATTCAGTTGATCAAATTAAAAGCAGCCTTTGAAATACTTAATCATCGTGCTTCAGGAGTTTTTGAATATTTACATCATAACAAGTTAAAACTATTTATGAGTGACTTACGAAGCAATACTGGACTATCATTTTAGTACAAAGATGAACATTAATCCTATTAAAAATCTAGGAATTCTATTTTATTTTTCTTTATTTCAGTCTTCCTCAAACTGTCAAATTCCAAACTTTTTGGAATATATGTATGCATGTATGTGTGTGTGTGTGTGTGTGTGTATGTATGTATATGTATATGTATGTTATGTATGTATGTATGTATGTATGTATGTATGTATATGTATATGTATATATCAGGCATTATCTCTAAGATGGAGAAGACATTACATATATAGCCCATTGACAAACTGCTGGAACAAATTCTGTTAGATGCTATCATACAGGAATGTGCAGAATATCCCCTGAGAATTTTAAATTGTACTATTCAAACTTGTTTTATTTTTCACCTCCTTCAAGATTGCTTGGATGATTACTTAAGTGGGAGGTTCTAAATTATGAAACTGTAGCAACAACACATTTCTATGCAGAATGTATTTCCTGACTACATATAGCGTGAACTGTTTTTATAACCTTAAAAATCCCCCCATTTTGATTGCCATTTTGTCTAATATGCAGGGCAATGGAAGTTGAGTTGGGTGTGGTCAGAGAACACCAAATGTTCTCCATCTTGTCCCATAACTCAACAAGTAAATGCTGGCCAAGCAAACAAATCAATTTTAGGAATAGTTGCTCCCTTAGAAGAATAAAAGAAGTCAAAGTTGTGATATAAAATCCATTGGCCTTAGTATGTTGGGGTTGTCTGAGCAAATTCTACATCCTAAGGAACTGTTGACAACAGCAGTGCTCTAAGATTGTCTAAAACGTTTCAATTGCATCTAAAACATAATACTCTGATCTCTAAACTAACAACCTCTATTGTGATAAGCACAAAATATTTTCTTTGTGAAGAGGAGATATCACCATATTATCCATCATCTTGGAAACTATAGAATTTATAGTTCCATCAGGTAATCTATAGTTTTGGAAACCTAACTCAATATTCTTCGTTGAAACTAATCTCTGGTGGCTTTGGGGAAAGATGCCATGGTATCCTTTTGACTTAAAATGGGTAAGCAATTCCCGGCTATTGCTGAAAATGCATGCTTATTTCTTGTTTTTCTCATGATCCTTTCTGGCTTTTGTTTGTTGGTTTGTTGTCTCCTGATGACTGTCTGGACAAGTCCTAGTAGAATTTTTGGCAAGGTTTTCACAAGAGATCTGCCATGGTTTGCTTCTTAGGGCTGAGAGATTGACTGCTCAAAGTTACCAACTGGCTTTGTGCCTAAGACACAACTTACAGTCTCCTGGTTTCTAGCCTGGTCTTTAACTACCATATCAAACTGTCTGCCTGCCTGCCTCTCTCATCTATCTATCTATCTATCTATCTATCTATCTATCTATCTATCTATCTATCTATCTATCTATCTATCTATCTATCTATCTATATCTGTCATGCCCTTGTTGGAGTCTGATTCTGAGGGGGAGATTGAGCAGCTGACAGGGAGTGGGAGTATGGCTCTGGTGGCTGTGGGAAAAATGGGGGAAGGCACAGCCTGGCTGGACATTCAGAAGAAGACCCAGGACCATCCCTTCTTCATCCTAGGGCATGCAGGGAGGAACGGAGAAAGGAGCATCATGGCTTATGGGAGAGAAAAAGGCCTTTATCTCTTTCATTAGTTGCAGCTGGGAGAACAGGATATAAGAAGAGCGTTTGCACACAGCACGTTGCTGGAAGCAAAGCATGCATTATCTTTGTCAAGGCTTATCTGGGTTTTGGTGTCCTCCCAACTATGTGTGCTCCGTTATCCTTTGGAAGTCTGTGATTTATTGTCCTGACCTGTCATTTTACTTACTTTACCGTGGTTTGTGTTAGTTTTTTAATTTCTACTGTATCTGTACTTTGGGTTTGGATTGCATTTCTTCCCTTTGTAGACTGTTTTTGGAAGAGTTTGATCTCCAGCCAAGGATAACTGAACATTGGGGGCCAAGTTGGAAGTATTAAAGAGACTTTACCTATTTTTGTGACTTTGTTGCTTTTGTGCAACAGACGGTCATCACACCATCTGTCTGTTTGTCTGTTTGTCTGTCTGTCTGTCTGTCATCTCTGTCTGTCTCTGCCTGTCTGTCTCTCTGTGTCTCTTTATCTCTCTCTCCTATCTATTTCTTCACATGCTCTCAGAAGAATGGGGTCAACCTATTTTCCAAAGCACCAGAAAGCAAGACAAGAAACAACTATTGGAAACTAATCAAGGAGAGAAGCAACCTGGAAATAAGGAGAAATGTACTAACAGTGAGAACAATTAACCAGTGGAACAGCTTGTCTCTAGAACTTGTGGGTCCTTCTTCATCACTGGAGCTTTTTAAGAAGCGACTGGATAGCCAACTATCTGAAATAGTATAAGGTCCCCTGCCTGAGTAGGGGGTTGGACTAGAAGACCTCCAAGGTCCCTTCAGCTCTATTCTGATTGATTGATTGGTTGTTCTTGTGATCCAGGCATGCCAAACTCTGAAATCAATTATCAAGGAAATATCTACTTGTGCTTCCAGTGAATATTCATTTTCATGTGGAGAGAAGGAAAGGATTCTTACATGTATCTTCAAATCAAGGCCAACTTATATATCTTATGACAACAATGCATCAGAAATGACACCAACATGGAAAGATACTGACCAGGACAGGACAGGACAGGACAATGAGCTTCTGCAACGTAGTTCAGAAAAAAGCAGGTTGACCCCATGAGGTTAATTGTGCTGGTGCATGTAAAGAGACTATAACAAATATTCTATTTTATTTCTTAAGATTCTTAGAACTAATACAAAAGAAGCCTTCTGAACACTCCAAAAGTACAGTACATCATAGCAAAAGCAATAACAACAATATAATAAAATCCAATATATAAGAAAGGATGGTGTTTCATTAAAGCTAGTCTAAGATGGTATAGAGGAACTGCCTTGTATCAAAAGAGCAAAGCACAAGCATCAATGTGTAGGAAAAGAAAAGAAAAAAAAAACTTAGGAAACTTCTTTCCCATATGTCCAAAGGTGAAATGTGATGCTTTCTGATAAAAAACCATGAAAATGGTAAAGGCCACAGCTAGTGACAAAAACACCCAATGAAAGCAAGTGTAAAGGATATTGTACCAACATGAGCTTGAACAAAGCCAGTAAGGATAACTAAAGTTACAACAGAGCAAAGCGCTGATAAGAAGAAAAAAAAGGCAAAACAGACAATAAAATGAAACTCTTACGAGTGGTTTTAATAGATAATAGTTTTTTCTTCAAAAGCATATTCTCTTGAGCTGTAGAGGTAGGCTTCGAGACCTTTGAAAAGAAAATATCACTTATTATGGACTGAAAAACAGCCGGTCTCAAAGACTGCATAGATTCAAGGTGGGTCAAGAATAGGACAAAAGCATTATGAATGCTTTTCAATAAACCATAATGGATGTCTTCCTTGTTCCATCCATTATGGATGATACCAACGTGTTCAGATCTTACCAAAGAACTTACCAAAGACAATCAGCTGGGACTCGGGAGGCAGCGAATAGATGGGGGTGGGGCCAGTCAGAGATGGGATTCAAAAATTCCCGCTACCAGTCCTCAAAATTCCCACTACCGGTTCTCCAGAACTGGTCAGAACCTGCTGAATAACTCGTCAGAACCAACCTTTGCTTGGTGTGAAGCTGATCATACTTTTCCCACTTTTCCAATAACACTTGGTTTCTATCATCACAAACTTTTTCTCATTCATGATTCAGGGCATACGTTTTGTCACCAATATAATAAATATCAGTTTTATCATGAAGGTTCCATCTAATGGACCATATTCAGTTCCAATTTACCCTTGGTACCCAAATGAATATATCAACATATCTGATCCACCTTTTACACGGATCCAAGTTTTCTTTATCCAGAAACTATCCTTCATGCTTTCTTCAAGGAATACTGCCTCTGTCTCCACAAGGGACCCATTGCCACTGTTCTGTCAGGAAATTTAGGGAAATTGTGAAAATACATCTGTAGGCTAAGATTTGAGATGCCAAGGATTGACTTCTATGCTATTCATGTCATTGAAACTCACATTTAAGTTTTGCTTTATTATAGCTATCAGGGTTTTAAAATTGTTTTATGTATATACTATTAGAATAGTTTATGCATACCATATTGTCTGGAGTTATTGATTTTCCATTGAAAGCTACCTAGTGGGCTTTAGGGGAAATTGAAGTGGGGTATAAATCTCCTGCCTCAAATAAAATGAATTAAAATATTGACCTAAAGTGCACACTCAGTTCCATTACCTCATTGGGCAATCCCAACATTGTAGGAAGTAGGAAGACTAAACTGTGATTGCTGTGGGTTCTTTAAATCTTTTAAAAGCCCGATCATTGTGGTGAATTTTTGTGTGTCATGATGTACACATTTGGAGTATAAACAACAGCAACCTTCATCTACCACACAGCACCAGGATCTCTCACCTTTTACATGACAGCATAATATTGTGTTGCTGGTTGCATCACTGGGACTTTCCTAAGTGTTGAGTTAAAATATAAAATGCTATTGGCTTGATTTCTTTCCTCCCTCCTGCTCCAAAGACCTCAGATTAAGCTGTAAAAGGTTCAATGAAATATCAAATTGCTAACTAGAGCATACAAAACTTTTGCCAGACCAATACTTGAATACAGCTCATCAGTCTGGAATCCGCACTGCATATCAGACATTAATACAATTGAGTGAGTCCAGAAGTATTTCACGAGAAGAGTACTACACTCCTTTGCTCGCAACAGAATACCCTATAACACCAGGCTTGAGATTTTGGGCTTGTACAACCTTGAACTATGCTGTCTACGGTTAGACATAAGCGTAACACACAACATTATCTGCTACAATGTCCTTCCAGTCAATGACTACTTCAGCTTCATCCACAACAATACAAGAGCACACAACAGATACAAACTCAATGTAAACCACTCCAAACTCGATTGCAGAAAGTACAACTTCAGCAACAGAGTGGTCAATGCCTGGAATGCACTACTTGACTCTGTTGTTATATCCTCTAATACCCACTCTTTAACCTCAAACTAAGCACTATTGACTTCATCCCATTCCTAAGAGGTCTGTAAGGGGCATGCATAAGTGCACCATCGTGCCTATCATCCCTGCCCTATTGTCCTCATTTATTTATAACTATTTCTTGTATTCTTACTCATGTTTATACTTATATCTATTATCTTGTAAGCGATTGACAAATCAAATAAATAAATAAAATAAAATGTATTAAGAATGTAAAGAATTCAACATTCAGGTTATTTGTCCAACCACTGCCTCCTCTATTTGCAAGTTAATTAAAAGTCTACATTTATATTTATATGCCAAAGGTGGAATTTTAATTCAAGATACATCAGGTTTAAAGGAGTTGGCGAGTATCACTGTTGCTATCACTTAATTTTACTGGTTTAACATGGCATAATTTCAATGTCATAATCTGTTTCTGGGTCTGGTTGCTTTGTGTCATGATTTTTGAAGTTTATGGGGGTTTTCTGCCATGTGGGACTCAGTTTTAAAATGAATGCATAGACACACGTAGACTATTTGAATTTTCATCTGAGATATGTTTAATTCAAGCATCAAGCTAATTTTTGCTGTCTGATGGGTTCTTTTAGGAAATGGAATGACCTCAGATAAGGGCTATCAGATTTTATTGCAAGGAAGGACTTTTAAAAAAATACATCTGTTTCTTTCTTTTATAAGAAAATGGATCAGGCCCCCTTATTTTTAAATCATATCATGATATATATAGTTATTTACTCATGTATAATGTCTATATATGAGGCACGTGGTAGCTCAGTGGCTTAGATGCAGAGCTTGTCGATCAGAAAGGTCAGCAGTTCGGTGGTTCAAAACCCTAGCGCTGCATAATGGAGTGAGCTCCCATTGCTTGTCCCAGCTTCTGCCAACCTAGCAGTTCAAAAGCATGTAAAAAATGCAAGTAGAAAAATAGACGCCACTTTCATGGGAAGGTAACTATGGCGTTCCATGAGCCTTTGGCATTTAGTCATGCTGACCACATGACCATGGAGACATCTTCAGAAAGTGCTGGGTCTTCAGCCTTGTAACAGAGATGAGCACCACCCCCTTGAGCCAGAAACAACTAGCAGGTATGTATGAGGGGAACTTTTACCTTTAATGTCTATATCTAAATCTAAGGATATCTATCTACTTATGAGTTTCTATGAATTCTTTTTTTTTTTTTTTGCTTGTCTTTTACAGGAATCCTTGGACAGGTGTATAAATTATCAGTGTTGAGGTAATTCCCTGTTAGGAGAATGAGCGCATACAGGGAGACGTATTTGAGAGAAGTGTTTGAATAATACACACACAGTACACAGATAAACGGTACAGTAAATGTAGGTTTTTACTTCCAGAAAGGTTTAAGCAAAGTCCAAACACAGTCCAAAGTCATTCACAAGTAAATCAGTCAGTTTTCAATCCAGGGATAATTCAAATATCAAAATCCAGTGTCAAAAACAGTTCAGTAATAGACTTACATTAAATCCAGTAATATTAGTCAGTTAGAAGAAATGGAGCAACAGCAGGAAACAGAGATACACTCACACTCTCTTCTGAGACTCAGACCAAACAACCCAGGTTTCTGGCTCCATCTTATGGCCATTTGAGAAACCACACCTAATTACAGTTTTGTATTTTCTTAAAGATACAGTTTTAAAATGTTTATCCTGGTTTATATATTTCTAACCCAAATAGCTGTTAGGTGACTCATATTCCTAACAATCAGGTTTAGTTAACTTAGTCCTTGACTGATCTTGTGAATTGGGGAAGGGGATTCTTCTTAGTTTTAGTTTTAAAATTGAAGAAGTTTCTTGGATGAGAAGTGAAAGATCTTAAAGAAAAAAATCAGATATATAAATAAAGTAAAAGCACATTTGGAACAACCATAACCTGGATGAATGAGAACCTCCATAGATGGATAGCTGATTATTTTAAGTCTAACAAAGTCAGAAGAGAAAGTGAAGTTTTCTTACTTATACTAAAAGAGTAAGTCTATTCAAATCTCATTATATTGCTACAAGAAAACAAATGGAGTGGTTTGCCAACTGCTTGTTTATCCAAACTGGCTGAATACTGAATTGATTCTTACAATTGAAAACAAAATATAGAATTTTTCCTGTTTCTTTTAATAAACAGAAAAAAAAATTACAATGAAATGTTGTATTCAATGTATTGAATTGTGTCATGGAATTCATTGTGATAGACATTCTCATTTAACAATTCTGCCCACTAATGTTGCAGTTTCTATTTTTCAAGATATAGCAGTATGAAAGAATACATGACCTAAATATTTTCCCTGAATCTTTGGACAGGATTGAGATGACTACGACTCCAACCTGATAGACCAATAATTGTTAACACCACAAAGGAGTGTATTGTAGTGCTGGCATAAATTATTGCTTAAATCAGGAACAACCAGAGTAACTAACAGAGAGGTCCTAAATCATATAAGACACATTGTTAGAAGTTAAAATCATAACACTATGTATGATTTACTTTGGTCATGTCATGTGTGCAAATTCATTGGAGAAAGCAATGATGTTGGAAATGTCCCAAAGGTGGTTTTTGAAGAGGCAATTGGATTTTCTGATTTTTCTTTGAAGGTGTTTTGCTGCTCATCCAAAAGCAGAGGCTTC
This sequence comes from Pseudonaja textilis, assembly GCF_049901715.1. Classification (NCBI taxonomy): domain Eukaryota; kingdom Metazoa; phylum Chordata; class Lepidosauria; order Squamata; family Elapidae; genus Pseudonaja; species Pseudonaja textilis. The sequence continues at coordinate 52,729,427 of NC_141995.1, forward strand.
TTAGATGAGAAGCAAAACGTCTTCAACAAAAAAACTAGAAAGTCCAGTTGCCTCTTGAAAAAGCATCTTTGGGAAAACCATGACCCAGATGACTGCAAATCTCCATAGATATTTAGCTATACACAGGGGTGGGATTCAAAATTTTTAACAACCGGTTCTGTGGGCATGGCTTGGTGGTCATGTTATTGGCTGGGTGTGGCCAACTCAATATCACTCACATCAAGGCACGCATCTCCTCGCCTAGCCTCTCATGACTGTGGGGATGCTGCAACAGTTGTAAGTGTGAAAAATGGTCATAAGTCACTTTTTTTCAGTGCCATTGTAACTTTAAATGGTCGTTCCACACAAGCAAAGTACCAGCAAAGGAGGGGAAAAAAACTCCAGAGACGTTCCAGAGACAGGAAGTCGAGTCCTGCCAAGAATGTAATAAGGGTTAATGGAGAGGCAGTTTCTGTAAGCAACACCAGAATGTTTCCTTCCTGCCTTTCTTACAGGATTAGGCCAGTAATTTCTTCTAACAACCAATTCTCCGAACTGCTTAGAATGTAAACAACCAATTCTAGTGAATAGGTGCGAACTGGTAGAATCCCATATCTGGCTATACACTACAGAGCTGAAAAAGCTTTTTGGATGAGATGTGAAATGCCTTCAAAGGAAAAAAAAAAACAGAACGTCCAGTTGCCTTGAAAAAGCACCCTTGAGAAAACCATGACTTGGATGATGGAGAATCTCCATAGATACTAGAAATGGTTAGTGGAACAAGAAGAAGAGGCAAGCAAAGAACATGTTGGCTTGATAACATCAAATCTGATGCATGTAATGTTAAACATTCAACAACTGAAAGAAGTTGTGCTTCACAGGGTTTCATGGAGATATTTGAGCTGTTTGGTGTTACCCTTTCCCACAAAGACATCAATTATTGTTATTCATGTCACTGAGTTCACATGTTCACTAAAACAAAATGTGGTTTTTGTTTGGACTTGATGTTGCAACTTCAACCCACTTTGTATGAAGCCATCTTAATTCTTCAAATTGGTTTATATTAGGGCTGAGCCAAGCAGAATTTCAGAACTGATGCAAGTTGCAAGATAATTTGCCATAAGTTGGACACAGTGAAATGGTTGAAACAACAACAACAACAACAACAAAAACAACAACAACAACAAAGAATTGCTAAGATTCAGATGTATACACTATATTGCCACACCCTAATTGGTTCATCTTTTGATTCAGCCTGGGGAGTAAGATATGCTTTGGAATGCTTTTGATTGTGAGTATACTATTTACTTTCTATACATTAAAACAACAAAGTCTATGGATTTTGGAAAGAAAAAAAATGTTACTAAAATGAATTAGAGAGAGGTAAAGTATCTTGCATCAGTTCTGAAGTGCTCCTTTTGAATAATTACCAAAGTTGGCACAGCTCTATGTAAAACAATTCCAAGAGTGAAATGAAGGGTTCAAATGAAATGGGTTGAGGTTGAACATTAGATTTTGATTTAGCGAATGTGTGAACTCGGTGACATGAGTAACAACAATTGAGGTCATTGTGGAAAAGGAGATCGAAAAATGCCACAAATATAGCTGCAGTGCTAAATGAGAACATCATGACATTTTAAATATTTTTGCAGTACAAAAATGGACTCACATGAAGCAGTTTGGAAGCCCAGTTCAACTTTTAATTCTGAGAATCCCTTGTTATATTTCTTCTCTCTTTGAGCCAGTGGGAAGCAATTAATTAATTAAAACTATAATTTTGGTTCATCGAGCATGCCAGACGTCACTCAAAAACATTGGCTAGTCACTTTTCATCTGGCATAAAGAGAAATCCTCAGCACGATAACTGTTATAATATCCCATACAATGGGGAGAAAAGCAGGCTTAGATTTTAGTCAGAATTACAGTCAGAGCTAAGGCAGAACTGCTAGCTAAGGAATAAATCTTTCTCTAAGCTTTGAATTGGGATGGGAAAAGAAAGTTTTCAAAGAAAACAGGAATAAAGTATTCAAACCTGTATATTGGCTCATGCTAACATCCGCTCAGGCATACTATATGCTTATTCTTTCAGGAATATCAATTGTGCCTATTACATACCACCAGGTATCTTTTATTTAGTATATGTTTTTTTTATTCATAAACATTTTGAATACAGTGTATTGTAAGGGCGTATCATTTACAGAAAAACAAAGAAAAAACATTGAGAAATATTAACATATATATTGATAACAATAACAATAGCATAATACAATAGTTTTGACTAAGTTTCTTTGTATTAGCTTATTTGTAATTCTATTGATTACATTAGCATATCTATAATTATAAACCCCCTTTATATTTAATTCATACATAGCAGTAATCTTTCTTCACCTAATTTCCACCTCTTATCTCTAACCATTCGTAAAATCTATTCCATGTTAAGTAATATTCTGTGTCTGCTTTGTCCTTTATTTTTAATGTCAATCTATCCACCTCTGCACTATCTAATATTTTCCGAATTATGTCATCCTCTGATGGGTGTTCTTATTTTTCCGATATTGTGCAAATACAATCCTTGATGCTGTCAATACATTCAAAACTAAATATATAGTCCCTTTGTCATAACCCTCTGGCAATATTCCCAACAAAAATATTTCTAGTTTCAGATCCATAGGTTGCTTAATCATCTTTTCTCCATCAGGTAACTTTTTAAACCACAATAAAAAAAAGCTGGAACACACTTCCTCACTAGTCCAACACATGGAAGCCACAGGTCATAGCATCGACTTCAATGGCACCAAAACCCTAGCCACTATAGAAAACCCTAACCATAGAATCATCAGAGAAGCCATAGAGATTGAAAAAAGACCTGAAAGCATGAATAGAAGAGATGATTCCACCAGACTGTCAATTATCTGGAAGCCTGCACTCTCAAACAAAAAAATCTCCACACCACAGGCCAAGCAAACACCTGGGCACAGACTCCTTCTGATACCTCCAGCTCAAACATACCCCAACCAGGCACCCAGATGAAACCTAGCTTCCTAATAAATGATAGCCATCCGTTTACTTGGAGCCAAGCCACACTAAAAGCCTCCAATACAGGAACACAATGTTGCCAGCCAATCAAGACACAAAAAAGCCACAAAACAGACAAAAGATATTAGAAACACCAATCAAGCAGAACACAGAAAACTCCAAGACCAATAAACACAGACCAAGACTCCCAACCAATCAGGGGGAAGAAAAACCCATTCTGGCAAAGCAATAGGCTGCCCCAAATTTAAATCTGAAACCACTATAAAAGCCTGACTCACAGATGAACACTATACAGAAGCCTGGTGATGGCAGATGAGATTCTGCCGAAACATTGCTACAACTTTAAAAGCACAACTATAATGACGTGGGAAAATACCCGAACAAAGCTGAATGCCATACATACATACATACATACATACATACATACATACAGTTTTCGTGGGTACTTACATGTATGGCATTCAGCTTTGTTCACATATATGTGTGTGTGTGTGTGTGTGTGTGTGTGTTCTTAAGTTTTCACAGGTACTTACACACAAAGAGAGAGAGAGAGAGAGAGAGAGAGAGAGACAGACACAGACACACGCACAGAGAGAGAGAGAGAGAGAGAGAGAGAGATGAGAGAGAGGCAGAATCAGAGAGTTTTCTGTACTTGATGGATGATTACTCATTTGTGTGAAAATCAAGAATTATCTTTCTTTTCCTTTTTATCTTTATCTTTTCTTTTTGTTTTTGTCTTCCTTTTTTTTAAAAAAAAATCCAAACTTTTGAGTACTGATCTGAGGCTTTTCAGCACCTTGGTGGGATAGATGAATTGGAGGACACAGACTGCAAATCTAAATGCTTCTGAAGCCAAGAAGATTTCATGTTAAAATAATTGGGTAGTCAAATTCTTTGTGAGAATTAACTGGCAAGTGGTAAGTGAATTTGAAATCCATCTGCAGGAGGGAAAATTAATCAGCTTGTTGGCTTCAAAAGAAGAAATTATTTATAGTTCTTAGAGGGAAAAGAAAGGAACGGAAGGGAAGAAAAGGAAAAGAAAGGAAAGAGAAGGAAGAAAAGGAAAGAAAAGAAAGGGAAGGAAAAGAAAGGAAGGGAATGAAAAGGAAGCAGAGGAAAGGAAGGAAAGGAAAGATGAAGTGGAATGAAGAAGGGAAGGGAAAGGAAGGGAAGGGGAAAGAGGAAAGTGGAACGGAGAAGAAAAAAGGAAAGGAAATGAGAAATCGGAAGAAAGGAAGAAAATACCTGATTCTGATTTTTTTTAAAAACCCAGCCGTACTCATAGTTGTGATTAAGCTTAAACATTTCAGTTCTATGTCCATAAATACAAGATAAAAGCTGACCTTTCAAGTATTGAAGGACTCAGTTTCCTCTGTTCAGGGGAAATATATGAAACTAGAAGTCTTCTGCTATCATATAAGGTCACTCATGCTCAAGGCATCTCCTGGTTAGATTACTGCAACATGGTCTACATGGGGCAACCCATGATCAGATGATACAACTGGTGTGGAACGCAACAGCATGGACAACAGTTCTTGAGGGCTCTCCGATGGCATATGTGACACCATTGTTAGGGGAGCTGTACCGGCTGCCAGTTTGCTTCCGAGTCAAATTCCAGGTGTTGGTTATCACCTTTAAAACCTTCCATAACAAAGGTGCAGGGCAGAGGTGGGCTGCACATAATGTAACAACTGGTTCACCTAGTGCAGAACCGAAAAGGTGAATTCGTGCCCGCCTGCTTGTGTGCAGCTGCAAAACCATGGGGATTTCCCGCGTGCGGCAGCCTTGGTGAGTAGAGCGGGTGAGGCATGGAAGTCAGCTGGGCTGCATGGGTGGGGCGAGCAAACCAGATATATAGGATGGGCTGGCACCGGGGCGGAGGGGTGGGCCCAGCCAGTGGTCGGAACTACCAGTATGGGTGAGGTGGTTTGAACTGGTACGAGCCCACCGCTGGTGCAGGATATCTGAAGAACTGTCTCGCCCCAATGGGGCTAGCCCATTCCACTCATTCTAACAGGAAGGGTCTACTTTGCATTTTGCTGGCAAAAGAATTTCAGCTGGAGGAGTCCAGGAGAAGAGCCCCCCCACCCACTTTGGAATGTTCTCCCATTGGAAGTGAGAGCCACCTGGCCTTTGGGAAGTGCCTGAACACTAGTCTGGGACTCAGCCTGAGACCTACTACGTTGGGGGCTGGCTAACAAGGTAGAGAAGATCTCCACCTGCAGGCTGCCCACCATCTTGTTTTCTAGTTTTTGCATTTAAAATGTTTTTTTTAAAAATAAAATAAAATAAAATAATTTAAAAATTTAAATGAAGAAATTGATTTTGGTTTTCTCTTCTAATTTTAATTGTCTTATAGGACTTTTTTTTTTTAGTTTTTAATCATATGATAGGCTGCCAAGAGTTGCTGTGTCCATGAGATGGTCAGCATAACATTTGAATAGATAGATGGATAGATAGAGAGATGATTGATAGATGATGAATAGATGGATGGATGGATGGATGAATAGACAGATCTATAGATAGATAATTGATAGATATTAGATAGATGATGGAAAGATGGATGGATGGATGAATAAATAGGTAGGTAGGTAGGTAGGTAGGTAGGTAGACGGATAGATGGATAGATGGGTGGATAGATATGGATGATAGATATAGATGATTGAGAGATAGATAGATAGATAGATAGATAGATAGATAGATAGAATAAATAAATAAATACGCACAAATTGTCCCCTCTACTCAAAATGTCCATTGTGAAGTAAGACCTTTGCTAAATTAGTTTTGCCCCATTTTACGAACTCTCTTGCCACCATGGTTAAGGGAATCACTGCAGTAGATAAGTTAGGTACACAGCTGTTAAGTGAATCCGTCTTTCTCTCTCCCCTTAGCTTTTCTTGTTGGAAGGTCGTCCGAATGGAATCCCGTGACCACGGGAGACAGCAACAGTCATAGGTAGGAATTCAGTTGCCGAGCTTCTGAATTTTGATCCCATCATCCTGTGGATGCTGCGAAGATTGTAACTGTGAAAAATGGTCCTAAGTCCCTTTGTTTCGGTGCCGTTGTAACTTTGAACGGTCACTAAATGAACTGTTGTAAGTTGAAGACTAACTGTATTTCCGTGCAGGGAATTCACACTTAGAGGATCCAACTGCTGCTACGTAATGGACACAGCTGAGAACCGCTGAAACAGCCGATAGCCGTTTAATTGAAATCTTCTATTCCAAAATGTAGCTAACGATTTCAGAAAACAAATGTAGCACGGTTTTAATAACTGTCAAAATATTTTATTGATGCCTGTTTGGCACCCTTAAACTCTAGCTATGCTATTGAGCTTTACATTACTTCGCAGCTGTTAACAGTCAGAGAATTTCATTACTTGCAAGCTGGTGGTTATAGATTCTTTAAGTGAATTGTTGTACTTCAGAAGTGTTATTTCAGGCGCCATTCTCATATCTTGTTCATGAGACATTAGGCAGATGTCAGTCAAAGTTATAGTCCTTTCCATTCCTCTAATGAGATGTTTTGGTTGCCCGGACCACAGCTTACCACCTCAACACATTTAAAATACTTGTTACTTCAATATGGATTTTCTATTTCTTATTTTTCATTTTTTTTTTTTTAGAAAAGAACACTCAACAATGTCTGATATGCTTTATTGCTATTTCAACTATTCTCATTGACATAGAAAAATGCAAAATAAATAAATAAATAAATAAATAAATACTCATCTTCACATGTGTTTTGCTTTTTTCTCAGATGGGTTAATTCAGAGGTGGTACTCAGCAGGTTCTGACCAGTTCTGGATAAGCGGTAGTGGAAATTTTGAGTAGTTCAGAGAACTGGTAAATCCCACCTCTGACTGGCCCTGCCTCCATCTCTTCTCTGCCTCCTGAGTCCCAGCTGATTGGTTGGGTCTTCTTTGCTTGCCCTGCACGGAGAAAGGAGCTGGAAAGCAGGTTAATAGGGTGGGGAGGGAGTGGAGATTTTGTAGTATCCTTTCCCTGGCATACCCACCAAGCCACACCCACATAACCAGTAGTAAAAAAAAATGAATCCCACCATTAGGATTCCTTGAATCCTTGAATTAACTTTTTATGCATATTCCTAACAATGGGGACACCGGAATGTTGCCCCATGGGAGAAAAGTCTATTCAGGCAAGGAGAGATTATTTTGGGGTTAGCAGTTAAGAAAACCACAGACTAGGACCCACAACTGTGAATCCTTTAAGAGGAACGGACAAAAGTCAAACAGAAGCAAGAGCTGAGCAGATTCTCACCCAACATCAACGTTAGTAAGAGATGGAACCACACATGATTCCAAAAATGAGATAATGAAGTGCTAATTTGCTTAGAAAACACACCCAGGCTCTCAGTGGCATGGAAGTTGTCAAGAAAAAACAAGTTTACATTCCACAAACAACCTCCCATCTCCAAAAACAGATCATCAAAGTTTTTAACAAAGTTGTTGGACAGTCCAATGGGGGGAAAAAAACACAAATTTATAGAATCTCTACAAGCCAATAGTTTATTTTGAAAATGTGAGCTCTTTAATTGAAAAAAAAAAAGGAGAAGAAGAATGTCACCTACCTACTTATTACCTACTTATACCTACAGGTCATGTTTCTAAAACAAGTGCATTCCTCCAAACCACCCTGCTTTGTGACATTAAAGCACAAGATTGTGGGACTGCATTTAATTCCAGCTTCAATGTGCCCTTGAGGTTCACAAGGGTGTAGAACTTTAGTAATATATTTTGAGAACTTTTTTTTAAAGCAAAGATTAATGCTACAGTTCTTGCCTTGACAATTGCGCGGAGTCAATTCAAGCAACTTCTTATACCCTGCAACACTTTGCACATGGAAATTGCAGCAAATTGCTGAGTCCTCAGAAGTCTGTCAGCACAACCAGACATGGATCTAAGACAAATGCTGCTAGGGTGAAGTAATGTTACCCTAATTTGATAAGGAATATAAATAAGAATGCACCTGATCTAAAAGTAAGGATAATGTATATTTCCCACTGAGTGTTCCATGCATAAATTTGTCCATTTGTTTTGAGGAGGAAGAGGAACAAAGCAGGTATTGTCTTTTCAATATGTATTGGTGATTTTAATGTTAAATTAATTCACCTCAGAGCAGTGAAATTGCATATTTTAGTCACTTCTGGTATTTTCGGAAAAACAGGAAGTGATGAAACAGGGCTAGTTTCCAGCCTACAAAGTTTGCAGAAGCCTTCCTCAAGCCTTTGGGAGGCTGAAAAAGGCCTTGAACCGGTCAAAAATCAGTTGTGAGGTGCGTGCATGCCCAATGAGGTAAGTTTGCCTGCAGCTTGCATGCTGGCACAAATGGCTCTGTGTGCCACCTGTGGCACATGTGCCATTGGTTCGCCATCACGGGACTAGAAGATCTCAAAGTTCTTCCTTTAAACTTCTGTTATTCCATTGTTCTGTTGTTCCATTATTCTGTTATTCCAATGAATTGCAAATGGTGATCCTACCACACCCACTTTGGAATGGAAAAATATACAAAACACCTTGAAAGGGAGAAGAAGGATAATATTGGAGTCACCACCATCTAGGATTGACTCTTGGTGTCAAGCCATCATTGCCCCAATTCCCCCGAAAAAGCATTGAAAGTTAAGTGATAATTTGGGAGAATAAATGGAAGGTTTTAACATGCATTCTGTTTCTTTCTTGCCTTGTCTCTCATCCTGAATTGCTTTATTGTAATGTTTTATGACCTGCTTTCACTAGCTGTCTGGTTTATTGGCTGATTTATTTTGTGCAAAAAATTGGTGAGTTAAATCGCTCGCGCTTCTGTTTCAACCCTGACAATCAGGATGACTGCATTCTGGAACAGACATCCTGATCCCTTCCCACCAACTTTTTTCTTTGGCAGAAGGAAAAACCTCTGTGAAATTTGTCAATTAACCTTCAGCATACTGCTTTCTCCTCTGCATATGTCCTCGTGATTTGACCATAAATTAAGAGAGAGGAAGTAAGGAGAGGAGGGAAGAGAAGAGAGAGAATTGCAAGTTACAAAGACACTTCTTCAATTTAAGTGGAATTTGGTGATTACAAGTAGTAGGGGCTGTTGTGTTAGTTTTGTTTTTTTTTGTACCTACAAGTCAATGTTGAGTTCATACTGAAACTTCTCCGGTTACCCCAAATGGAAAGCTTAGTGTCTTCATTTTTTTTCCCCTTTACTCAAACATGTCCAGTTCTTAGATGTTGCCTGAACAAGTCTCTACAGTTCTCTCAGTAAGTTTTTTTCAGAAGTGGTTTGCCATTGCCTCCTTCCTAGGGCTGAGAAAAAGTGACTGGCTTAATCCTGCTGATTTTGTGCACCTAGCCTCCCAGTTTCTCACTTGATGCCTTAACCTTTACACCAAACTGTCTCCTTCCAATGTCTAGATGTCCTTTAGATAATATTTATTTATTTGTCTATATGAGTGGTGTGGTTGCCATGTGGTGAAGACGTTCGCCTCCTACTCAGAAGGTTGAGAGTTCAACCCTAGGTAGCAACAGATGTTTCTCTCTCAAGGCACAAAGAGAAAATATCTGCTGCAAACTCTGCTTAGGTGTCAGGAAGGGAATCCAGCCAGTAAATGCTCAGCTCCATTCTGATGCCTCGATTGTATCCTGAATTAAGGGATTTACATGGTCACAAAAAGGAAAAAAAAATGTTCAATTTATGTAGCTGTCCATCTCACGTACGCGACTCCCAGCAGCTTACAAATTTAAAGACACAAAAATGATACCAAATTATAGATCCAAGAATACAACCACAAGAAGAGAGCCGTAACAACAATGAAAATGTCAAAACCGTAAAAAGACAATCAGTGGGAGAGCACACTTTCAGTTTCCCTGGCAATATATCCAGGTTGCAGGCTCTGCGTCACCATTCCCAGCTGAGACAAAAAAGATGTGTCTTCACGTTCCTCCAGAAAACCAACAAAATCTTCTGACCAATTTGACTTTGAGGAAATTATATTCCAGAGGGCAGGTGTTTCGTGCACAAGACTTGGCAACTTGTCTCTTCTGCCAAACGTGATGGCCTGGGGGAGATTGGATTGGGGAGAGGCAGTTCCACAAATACTCTGTATTTGTAAGGTTTTGTATGTCGTTACTAGCAGCTTGAATTCAACCCAGAAATAAACTGGCAATGAATGCAGCTCGCAGAGCAGAGATACAACAGGTGTTGATCCAGGTGAGTATGTATCTAATGCCAACAAACAAACAAAAAACACATTTTTTCCTGATTTCTGATTTTTTTTTCCTTTCTCAGGATGAAAAAAAAAGTAACCTGAACCATGAAGTAGGACATTAATAATTTGGATGCACTAAAAGTACTAAGCAGATTCTTTGTCCTGGCAAAACCCCTTTTATTAAATGAAAGGGAATTTCTTGCATTCACATTCAGCCAAAGGCCTGGCAAACAGTCTTTCAAGGGTCTTAATTAGGAGCACAGACCTTATCTAGCCTGGAGAGTCACCAAATAAATATTTTCAAATGCAGTGCTGACAAGGAAGGACACAGCCAGAGTCTCTGAGATCAGATGTGGGTATTCAGCAGGTTCTGACCAGTTCCGGAGAACTGGTAGTGGAAATTTTGAGTAGTTCGGAGAACTGGCAAATACCACCTCTGACTGGCCCGACCCCCATCTATTCTCTGCCTCTTTGTTGCCCTGCACAGGAGAATGGACCTGGAAAGCAGGTTAGTGGGGTGGGGAGGGAATGGGGAATTTGCAGTAACCTTTCCCCAGGAGTGGGGAGGGAATGGAGATTTTACAGTATCCTTCCCCTGTCATGCTCATTAAGCCATGCCCACCAAGCCACACCCACAGTACCAGTAGTAAATTTTGTTTGAATCCCACCACTGTCTGAGATGCATAGACAGATCTTCACACTGCTGCAGCGAATGAATTGTTTCCTGCAAAAGCCCCCTCCCCTTTGCCCCTCTTTTAATTCCCTATGGGAGGGGCCATTCACTGTTCACCTGTGGCCTTACTCCAGTGTCGACCCTTAGTTCGTAATTGTTCTTTTCTTTTGGCAGCTCTGTGCGTGCGCAGGCTGGGAACTGGCTCCAGCTGCTCCTCCTCATCAGGGCTGTCTGAGTCGAAGGCAGCTAATAACTGCCAGCCTGCCCTGGCCCCATCTCTGCCTCTGATGCAGATCCCTCATCCGAGCCTTCCTCAGCCTCCAGGACTGGCCCAGGTTCCTCCCCAACCTCCTCACTACTGTCCAACTCTGCTGCCAGCTCCACCAGCTGCTGGCAGGCCACAGCAAATATGGAGAATAAAAAGGAATCTATAATACTCCATCTAGAACATTGCGATCCACTCCAGATCAGGGGTAAAGAAAACAATTATTATTTTATCAATGATTCAAAGAGGAAACTTATGTTTTCTTTTTTTCTTACATTCTCTTAACAAGACGGAAAGGGAGATTTCATCATATTCCACCCATACGGAAGCTTTGTTCTTGTTGAAGAGCGCAAGGTTGCGTTGGCAGTGATTTGATAATAACTTTTTATTCCAATACTGAGTTTAAGTCTATTAAACTTCCTAACAATGAGGATGCTTGGTCACCTGGATGGATTACACATTCATTACTTTCTGGCTGACAATATCCTCAAAGTGTTTTGCAACCCGGTGCTATACTCCGAGAGGCATTAGACTAATGTACATCCTTTTTGAAGTCCTATTACATCTGTTGTATTTTATGAGGGCACTTTATGCATGGATTCCAGTCTAAGATCATATATGTATGGTAAGAGTGTCATAACAAGTAATGCTGTTGGGAAAAAAAAATCTCAAGAAGGAAAATATAATAACATATGGATGGATTTGTTATGATGGTCTTTTATTTTGTCTTAATTTTGAGGGACTGAACTTGTTGCCAAAACAATTTCTGTATTTCAGCATATAATGTTTCTTTCTCTCTCTGTCCCAAAGGTGCTTTTTTCAGGAGGCAACTGGACTTTCTTGTTTTTTTTCTTTGAAGACTTTTCACTTCTCATCCAAGAAGCTTCTTCAGCTCTGACCCCTGGGCCTTGAGTTTGACAACCCTGGTTTAGTTCAACCACTCTTGAATTCTGTTAACTCTCATCTACCTCCAATTTAACGCTGACAATTAATTGGCCAGATTCTTATACATAGGCATGAGCAATATTTTTGTAGTGTTTTATTCCTATTGAATACATGTTTTTGTATCGTTTGATTCTTTTTAACGCTGTAAGCTACCCAGAATCACCTTGTAGTGAGATGGACAGCAAACCAATTTAATAAATCATCTTAATGCCCGCCATCAAGAGGAGCAAAAGGGGAGTGGTGATTGCAGGAGGCAATTAGTTCAATTCATTGGGGTGAAGATCTGTTCGTGACTTCTTACCATTCTGCTACAGCATGGCATTTGGAAGATATCAGCCTGGCAACTCTCCAAGCCTGATAAAGGTTTGTACTTGTGAAATCTCATGAGAGACTGTTTGCTGGGACTTTCCTGGAGAGGAATCCACTTTAACCCAAATAAAAGGGGTTTTATCGGGACAAGGAGGATTCTGACCAAGGTTTCCTGAGACATTAACAATCACATGCTGTTCCCAAAAACTTTTTGCTTTATTTCAACGGCGGTGAATTATATGCATTCACAGCCCATAATGAGTCCCAAACAGTTTGTGAATAGTCCAACAGAAGTCTGCCACAGTCTTTTGGGATAAGGCTGATAAGCACCCACCTTTTTTCCCTTGAAATGCTGCCAATGACTAAACTTCCAATTAGTTGTACAAGGCCAAATGGAGCACAAAGTCAACATGGACCTTCAGAGTTTAAACTGACCCAAATGAACAAAGTTGCTTCCTGCAAAAGCTCATGTCCCTTTGCTCCTCCTTTATGTCTTATGGGAGGGGCCAATCATCACCAAGCCTTACTCCCGAGTCACCCCTTTTGTCTTAACTGTTCTTGCCTTCTGGCACGCATTGGGGAACTGGCTCTCCCTGTTCCTCTGCCTCACTGAAGTCAGATTATGGAGGCTCTGGAGTCTGCACATAACTCTCAGTTGGCCCTGGCCCCATCTCTGTGTTGGATGCAGATCCTTCTTCCGAACCGTCCCCAGACTCCAGAACTGGCCCATGATCCTCTCCACTGTCTGAGTCTTCTGCCAGCTCTGCAGGCCACCAGCAGACCACAACACGGAGTCTGCTTCATGAACTTGGGAAGCCTAGGTCAGAACAATAATTTCCCATGGCTTAGATTCTTAGAATCTTTCCCCTCCCTCCCTCTCTCTTCCCCTCTACCCTGCCTCTCCCTCTCCCATATCTCCTCCCTCTCCCTCTCCCTCTTACATGCTCCCTCTCCCTATCTCCTCCTCATTTCCCTCTCCCCTGTTTCTCCCTCTTCCTTTCTTTCTCCCTCTTCCGGTTTGTCTCTGTGATGTTTCTCTTACATCTGTGGGTTAAGTAAAATATTTAAGCTAGGAATGGGACTAGATTTAACTTTACTTTTCTCTGTGGTGCTAAATCTAATTATCTTTAATTTTTCTGTACAAACTTAGGAAATTGGGTTTTATTTCAGTCTTGAATCATATCGTAGTCTTCCCATGAAGATGTTTATAATCTTCATGTGGTTCAAATATTTGAATAGAATAGGTCAATATAAATAGATCATTTCAGGCTTCAATCCTTACTTTCTATTTCTGTTACAGGAGGTGGAGAGGAAGCTATAGAAAGACAAAGGGCTTTGCATGACAGACACCGTTCCTACTGGCAGACAGGTGTTTTTTATGTCAAGTTTTTTTATTTTATATTCTTTATACATATCAATATGTGAATGGTGTGATAGCTGGGTATCATACATTTTAATACAAATAAACATAATTATTATTGCTCCCGATGATTACATTTCATTTTCATTTTTTCATATTGTTTACACATACCTTTTCCTTCCGCCCTTCATTTTCCAAACCTCTCTCTTGTTCTTTCATATATTTTAATATTAATATATATGTATTATTATTTCCTTCTTATTTCTATCTCTATTGTAAAAATAATTCCCGTCTCATGGTAATATTCTAAGAAGTGCCTTTTTAATCATATTTCCCTTATTTATGTCTTCCCAACTATTTATTTTTTTCACACTTCTTTCTTCCATTAACCAATATCTCAACATCCATTTCTTGTACAATCACAATCATTTAAATATTTAAAATATATCTATTTATGTTCTTAGCAACTGTCTAATCCATAAGTTTCTACTGTTAATACATATACTTACCTTAAAATATATTATTTCATTATCTAATGACCCATTGTTCAATTTTATTATTTCACTGCTAGTCATATTTTATGTATATTTAATAATACCATCATTCAATCTCAAGTTTTCCAGTTAGTACTTAATTCTTATTCATAATTCCCATATTTCACTCTTCATACTAATTTATCACAGGATATTATCCTAATGTCTATCACACTACATACAAGGTAATTATCCAGCCTATATAAGTCTGATATGTTTATTAAAATGTATAAATTGAAGATCTTTTACTCTTTTTAATTTTTTTATCCATCATCTCTTGTTCACTTCAGAACATCTTTTTTTTTACTTGCCTCCCGTATTCTTCTCTTAGAACTTTTACTTCATATTCTGATTCTGCAATCAAACTTTTCCTCTCTTTTCTACCCTTTCCCACAAGTGTTTTGATGTCCCTCTCTGACCCCAAAGCTAATGGCTTGTGTAAAGACAGGCTCTTCAAATGCTTTCTCTCTGGACTACATATAGGTCATAGAGAGAAAGTTTGGTCCATGGTCAGGACTTGGAATTCTGTGGCTGTATTTCCTATTGTTTGCATTCCAGAACTGACTATTGTACTGTAGACAATGATTAGCTCACTGGCATGAAAGATTTGCCTTCATGTCTGATATCAATAGTGTAGATTTCTTTTGGCTTCTATGTAGTACTGCAAACTATCAAGGTACTATATTTACTTCTATATTTTGGTTTTAAGCATTTGAATCAAGATTGGAAAAGGTTTATTTGGTGAGGATTAGCAGGAGTGACCTACCCCCTTGCATCTTGGTCACCCCCATGGACATCAATTTTCTGTTTGATGTCCATGGGGTGGATGTCAAACATTCTGTTGGACATTCTGCTGCCCATAAGTGCTTCTTATGTCCTTGTAAGCTCATGTTGTGTGTGCCATATTCCAAGCTTTGTTACCTAGAACTTTGCTCCAAAGGACTTTTAGGTCTTAAAAATCTCAAAGCACATATTGGGATTCACAATAAGTTTCTTCCTCAAAGAAGTCCTTCCTTCCTTCCTTCCTTCCTTCCTTCCTTCCTTCCTTCCTTCCTTCCTTCCTTCCTTCCTTCCTTCCTTCCTTCCTTCCTTCCTTCCTTCCTTCCTCTCCTAAAACACCAAATGTGAGAATAGAACTTGTTTTTAAAGCCATATCAAGCATAACATTCCATCTCAAAAGTGGAAAGTCACATTTTAAAAGAAGCCTACAATTTTGTAAAAAAAATTTCTTACAACTAAAGTTTTCCCCAATGGGTGCAATTTTATAGGGACAAAATTTTGAGATATGCAAAACATTTCCATCAAGGAGAAAATTTTATTTTATTTTTCAGATCAGTTTAGAATAACCAGTTCTTACTACAGCAATCTCAGATATATGAAGTTAGGCAAAATACAGGGATTTAAATCAACTTTTCTACAGTCAAACTAAATTAGGGATATGTTTTTCTGCCTATTTCTTTTTCCTACATCACTTTATCTCTTTACATCCATGGGGATCCAAAACAAGATTTCCTATTTGGATATATATGATACATATTCATATGCCATGTTGGCAGTACCTTGGAATATTTTGTTCATATGTGTACCAGTCTACATTATATTAAACAGAGAAACACTTACATAATTGATGGAACTGCCTTTTCAGAAAGTCCTTCAGCCTCTTCAAAGCAAACATTTTCCCCCTTCTTTTTTTTAAAAAAATATTTTTATTATACATTTTTTTGTTATTATTCATCACATTTCCAATTTTGCAACGGCAGTGTACTGGATATATCAAGTCCTTTTAAAATATACATCATAGTATACGCCCTGGTTATACCTATTATTCTCAAAGTCATACAGTATAAAAGGTAAAGGTTCCCCTCACACATATGTGCTAGTTGTTCCCAATTCTAGGGGGCGGTGCTCATCTCCGTTTCAAAGCCAAAGAGCTAGTGCTGTCCAAAGACATCTCTGTGGTCATGTAACCAGCATGACTAAATGCCTAAAGGTGCATGGAACGTTGTTACCTTCCCACCAAAGGGGTCTCTATTTTTCTACTTGCATTTCTACTTGCTTTTGAACTGCTAGGTTGGCAGAAGCTGGGACTTGTAACTAGGACTCACTCCATTATGCGGCACAAGGGATTTGAACCGCTGAACTGCCAAACATAACACTCTGTTACATTTATCATTTTATACCCTTTAAATTACATTCACATACAGTCTTACTGATATTGCTTACATTGTGTGTCCTTACATATTTCTATATATCTCTATTTATTTCTATTTTGTTAATTTTCTTTCATTGCTGAGTACTAATCTCTGCACCTGTTATTTAACCATTTATACAATACATCACACGTTATCTAGTCTTCTGTTTCCTCTTTACCTTTAAGTTCCAATTGTTAACCTGTTGAATTCAGCACATTCTAATATTTTGTTTATTAACTTCTCATCTGTGGGTATAGTTTCATTCTTCCAATTTTGTGCATATGTGATTCTAGCTGCTGTTATCTATCTATCTATCTATCTATCTATCTATCTATCTATCTATCTATCTATCTATCTATCTATCTATCTATCTATCTATGTGAAATACCACTCACGCATCATCACAAAATCTCTAGAACCGTAAAGCCTACAAACTTGAAAATTGGCCCGTATGTTCCTCTTGGCTTCTAGGTGCTCACTAAGAAAGGATTTTTCAAAATGATCATCAGAGCATTAGTATTTCATATGTTATTATTAACATGCTTTGATGCTAAGGAGTTCTACTCCCCCTCCCCACCTGAAAAGAAATCTGGTCCAACTGCAAAACACAAGCAGAGGAGAGGAGTTTCAGTTTTAGTTTCACAACACCAAGCAGCTTTAGAACAGTTGAGCTAAGACACGCCCAGGCTCCTTGCTGTCTCCTTTTTGCTCACACAGCAAATACTGCTTCACTTTCCAAACAGCCCTCAAATCTCTCACACACTGACAGGACGTTAGTCAGATGAATACTGATGGATGCTGGTAGGCAGAATTTTTTCCCCTTATTTTCCTCCCAAAAAACTAAGCCCGACCACACAGTTTCGAGCTTCAAAACAGGTGTCGAGCTAGTTATATTTAAGATTAAGTATGTGAATCTTCTATTATATTTTCCCAGTATTATCCCTTATAAGCATAGTTCTGGTTTTAGATCTATTTGCTGTGAGGTCACCTCTTCTAACCATCTCTTTATCTTTGACCTGTATTTTTTGCCATTGGACAAGTCCATCACATATGATAGTAGGATCCCCGGGGTCTGTTTGCATTTCCAGCATTCTGCTGACATATTTGGAAACATGTTTGCCATTCTTGCTGGTGGCAGGTGCCGTCTATAAAACATTTTCCCCACTTCTTGAGCTGCAATCGAGGTGACTTTTTCAGTTCTTTGGATAACAAATCCATCTGTGTTCACATTGCATGCATGAAAGAACATGCCATATCCCTGTTCTTGGTCTCGTGAAAATATCCTGCTGCTGCCATTTCTTCTTTTCCTAAATGGGACGGATGGATGGATGCGTGGGAAAAGGAATCTGGTATAGGGGCTTCCTGCCTAGTGTTCCTGCTATGGCCACAACTGTTCATCTACAAGTCCAGAATGGAGACCTTCTAAATCTTTTCCCTCCATATTCCCTCCTCTTCAGCTAGAGTTTCTGACAAACTTCCCACTACAGTTGACATAATGTTGTCAAATAGGAATAAATTTATAATACACCAAGGGTGGAAAGAATAACAGAATAATAGAGATGGGAGAGACCTTGGAGGTTTGTAATCTAACACCCTACTCAAGCAGGAAAATCTATACCATTCTTGTCCAATCTCTTTAAAACCACCAGGGTTGGAGCATCCACAACTTCTGGAGGCAAGTTATTCTGATTAATTGTTCTCACTGTCAAGAAATTTCTCCTTAGTTCTAGGTAGGTGATTAGTTTCCATCCATTGTTTCTTGCCTTGTCTTCTGGTGCTTTGGAAAATAGATTGACCTCCCTTTGTGGCAGCTCCTCAAATCTTGGAACACTGCTATCATGTCACCCCTCGCCCTTCTTTTCACTAGACTGAAGGCAAAGGTTCCTCTTGGCCTTCCTTTCAATATCAGCAATCCACTTGACATCCCATGATGACATTGAAAATGATAAAACGATGCTGCGATGCCCCGCAGAATCGATCTACAGAATATGACAAAAAATCAGAGAGCCAGTGTTGAGTGAATCACTTCTGGCAGAGACTTCGCTTAGAAACAGCAAAAAGATAAGACTTAAATCTGTGTGAAGATGGAAAGATCTGTGTGGGCTTCAATTTGGCAGCACATCTACATCAACTCAAGTTGGTTTTCTGTCGCCTTATTGCATCTCTAAAAACTGCTACCAACATTTGAGCTAAAAGTCATGACAATGCCTTTTTAACATAGATCAAGATGAAGAACCTAAGTTTAGTAAAGTGCAATATGGGGTGGGTTTTTTTTAAAAAAAAATTATTAGATTTCTTAAAAACATCATCTTTATTACTTTTTTAAGTAATTTAAGATGGTGAATATCAGGCTGAGAGAGAGAGAGTGATTGGTCCAAAGTCACTGAGATGGTTTTCATACTGAAGCCATGACTAGAACTCGCATCCCTCCTGGTTTCTAAGGCAGCACGCTAGCTACCAGATGGATAGTTGTGCCTCCTGTACGTGAGTTCAAATTCCTTCATTCAGCTTGGCTTAGAAAGTGTAGTTGAGGAGCCAGATGTAATGGCAATTCCTAGGTCTAAAGCTACATGCACATCCTTGAGTGTTTAAATGAAAGATGAGATAGGATATATTCAGACAAATGAATGAATGAGATACATAAAATTTTGGATGAGTAACGAGATTGTAGATTGGGGATAGACAGATTAATACATATCATTATCACCATTATCATGCCTTATTACTGCCTAAACTTTGAGCAGCTTTTTCAATCAATAGGATCTTTGTAGCTTAGGGTTGAACTGTGGGCTCCTTGATGCTCTCTGAGCTTGATTATTTTCTTGCAGACATTTCATCACTCAACTAGATATCATCTGTGCTAGAAAGGAATAAGATTTTCTCTCTATTTATTTTTAAGTGACTTGCCCTGTTGGTGTTGGTGAAAGTGATCTTAGCGGTTCCTTGATTAGGCTGTTATTTGATTGTTAATCTACTGTTAAACTTGGTGCTAATCATTGCTTATATGGATATGCATTGCTGGCAAGGAGGTATTGTGGTCTTTTAGTTTTTTTTATTGTCTCTTTTGAATGGTATGTAGTTGTTATTTATCACTGTGTACCTGTTGATGACCAATTTCTGTTAGTGCCAGGCTTTCAGGAATTCTCTAACATTTTTGGAGTTGGGACAGAAAACTCTCTTCCTGTGCTGATGACATTACCTACTTGGGTAATGAAACATCTGCAAGAAAACAATCAAACCCAGAAAGCACCACAGGACTGAGATATTTTTCCATTTATCATCTTAATTTCCATTCTTGCTGAATTCTTCTTCTTTGTCTTTCTTTACTCTGCCTTTCCTTATTTCCAATCTGTTATGTATATTGCACATCTCAATTTTTTTGCCTTGCCTTCTTTTGTTTGTTTAAATAGAATAATATTTCAATTGCATGAGGTTTTATTTAATTTTCTTCCCTTGTTCACGTCTCCCTCTTGGAAATCAATAACCCATTTACATTTTTATTATTTTAAACTTTAAGTGATATACTAAGTGATATACCTAGGTGTATCGGCTTTCTTTTGTTTGCTTGGTTCTTTGTAAGCAGTATCTCCAATATTTTGCCTCTAGTGTGTGCAT
The DNA here is from genome assembly GCF_049901715.1 of Pseudonaja textilis. NCBI lineage: Eukaryota > Metazoa > Chordata > Lepidosauria > Squamata > Elapidae > Pseudonaja > Pseudonaja textilis. The sequence goes on from NC_141995.1 coordinate 52,749,543, forward strand.
CTATTGGTATATTAGTACAATAAAAGCAATTGTTAGAATGCATTACTATAGTATGCATTACTATATAGAAGTACTATAGGCTACTTCTGCTGACTGCCAATAGTTTGGCAATTCAATTCTTACCAGCTCAAGACCTTCAATCCTTACGGGGTCAATAAAATGAGAAGACCCAAATTATTAGGGGCAAGAGACTGACTCTGTAAACCACTTAGAGAAAGCTGCAAAGCACTATGGAGCGGTATATAAGTGTAAGTGCTATTGCTATTGCTATAAAGACGAATGGGATGCTGGATCTTCTATTCTATTCTATTCTATTCTATTCTATTCTATTCTATTCTATTCTATTCTATTCTATTCTATTCTATTCTATTCCTTATTTTGTTCTATTCTGTTATGTTCTGTTCTATTCTATTCCAAATTCTATTCCCAATTCTATTCCTAATTCTGTCCAACTCTGTCCAACTCTGTTCTATTCTATTCTATTCTATTCTATTCTATTCTATTCTATTCTATTCTATTCCATTCCATTCCATTCCATTCCATTCCATTCCTTGCAATTTTTGTCCTATTCCAATACATTTAAAACAATAAGAACAGCATGAAAGGGAGAAGCAACATGACACGGTGATTAAGCAACTGGACTAGCATTTTCCATTAGGAACAGAAGCCAAGAGAATGTGACAAGCCAATAGGTGAAGATAACTCCTTGTTGTTTCATGCATTGATAAGTGTTGCTACAAAAAGTAAGTGCAGACAGTACAACAAGACTGAATTCTGTAATCATGCAGGTCAAATGCATAAAAGCAACCACCTAGGTGCCATTAAATGTTTCCGCTTTTCTTTTGCTAATGAATAGGCTGGCAAGCCTCTATTTCCCCAGTGCACCCAATGCAATCAGGAATAAAGACAGAAGAGGTTAATCTCTGAGCTGGCTAAAAGGGAATCAGGCCCTTTGCCAAAGTGGGGGATTTTGCTGCAAATTGGATAAGGCAGAATGGATCAGTTCCTACACACCTCTAATCAGCTTGCTTCATTGATGTTTCCCTATATGACCCAACAAGCCTCCTAACCAGTAGGTTTCAAGGTTTGATAAACTTTCTGCAATAAAATTTATATCTTTCTCTCTCCAAGCAATTGCAGTTGTATTTGCCATATGTATATTCAGCTTTGTTCAGGTATTTTCCCACATCATTGTAGTTGTGCGTATCAGGCTTCTGTATTGTGTTCGTCTGTTGTGTCAGACAAACACAATACAGAAGCCTGATGATGGCAGATGAGATTCTTCTGAAACGTTGCTACAACTTTAAAAGCACAACTACAATGACGTGGGAAAATACCCGAACAAAGCTGAATACTATCTGTCTGTCTGTCTGTCTGTCTATCTATCTATCTATCTATCTATCTATCTATCTATCTATCTATCTATCTATCTATCTATCTGAAATACCACTCACGCATCATCACAAAATCTCCAGAACCGTAAAGCCTACAAACTTTCCAGGTTTATGTACCTTGACCAATTTTCCCCATTGCTTTTCTCTCTTCTACCCTATCATCTCCTCTTCTACAAATATCTTTAAAGGAGCTCCAAAATATCTGTTGATATTGGAAACTACCCACTATCTTTCTTTCAATAGACCCACATTTAGTTCGACTCCATGATATCCTTTTAATTCAGCCAAAGATCATTTCATTTGTCTTGAATTGAGATTGGGCTTTTTATTAATACAGTATATTGAGTCTTCCGTAAGGGGATTTTGCTTTCACCTTATTATGGAGTGTTAGTAATTCTACTCTTATGTTAATGTAAAACTTTGAACCTCAGTTTTTTTCCCCAAACATTACCATCCTTCTCCTCTGCTGACATCCAATGGACATTGGACTTTCTTGTTTTTCTTTGAAGACGTTTCACTTCTCATCCAAGAAGTTTCTTTTTTTTTTAAATTAAACATACAAAAAAGAAAAGATATGAAAAACAATGATGAATGTGGTGCATACATTCTGACAGACCTGATTGTCTTACGTCATTAATTAATAAATATAGAAAATAATATAAATTTACATATATACATAAGTGTTCCGGACTAGCAGGCTTGAAAGCCTGCAAATCGGATTGGCCCGCTGATAGCGGATCGTGATTGGTCACCTCAGACTGATCCGATTGGCTAGTAAATGGGCTGCCGCGATTGGTCTAACCAAGCGCGGCAAACTCAAATCGCCTTCATTGGCTGCCTAGCCGCAGCCAGCCCTATATAAGGGGCTGCTGCGGCTGGGATATTTCGCTCAGTTCTGAAGTCACTAATAAAGAGTTGTTGTTGCTATCTGAGTCTTGTCTCCGTCCTTGGACCCATCTTCCCAAATCTAAGAATAAGCTTTAGTCATTTTTGATATTCTTGTTCATTCCTTTTTTCAAACAGTGGTAGAATTTTTCCCCAATTTTATAATAATCAGATTTGGTCTTTTTTTAAAAAAAAATTCTTGAGTTAATTTATCCATTTTGGCGGACATCCAAATTTTCCCGATTATTTCCATCTCTTCTGGGGTTTCGTTATCTTTCCAGTTCTGAGCATAAGCTAACCTTGCAGCTGTAGTGACATGCATTATTAAGTATATTACTCCTTTATTATATTTTCCCACATTAATTCCCAATAAAAAAAAAATCGAGTCTAAATTCTACTTTAGTTTTACACATCTCTTCTATCCATTTCTGAATTTTCTGCCAATATGTTTGGGCTTTCTTACAATTCCACAGTAAGTGATATGTTCATAATATAATGATAATATGTTCATAATAATAAGTGATAATAAATCACTTATCAGTTCATCCAACAAAAGGAATAACAGAATAACAGTTGGTGACCCCATCTAACCCCATCTAACTATTTCCCCCCCTCCCTCTGTGATGTGATGTGATGTTATGGGAGCCTCTGTGGCACAGTGGTTAGAGTTCTGCAAGCTACTTCTGTGGCCAGCTGCCTACAATTTGGCAGTTCAAATCCCACCAGGCTCCAGGTTGACTCAGCCTTCCATCCTTCCGAGGTGGGTAAAATGAGGTAAAATGAGGACCCAAATTGTTGAGGGCAATAGGCTGACTCTGTAAACTGCTTAGAGAGGGCTGTAAAGCACTGTAAAGTGGCATATAAGTCTTATCGCTATTGTTATTGCTATGTGGCAACCCTGAGGCCTCCAAGATGGCCTCAGCTATGATCACTTCAAGGTTGACAGTTGAAAGAAACAATGAACATCTTCTAGTCCAGCCTCCTGCTCAAGCAAAAGTGGCTGTCCAGTATCTTCTTGAACCTCTCCAGGATTGGAGCACCCACAATTCCAGAAGGCAAGCCCTTCCTCTGGTTAATTATTCTAATTGTCAAGGAATTTCTCCTAAGTTGGAGAAAATCTAAATTCTAATTTGGTGCTCTCCTTGATTAATTTTCATCCATTGCTTCTTGTCCTGGAAGATGGTTGTCCGGTGGGTAGAATTAATTTATACGACTTGAAAGATGGATGCAATGATCTGATCACAAATACGAAAAAGAAACAAGTGGCATGGATACTTTAGCCAATCTCTAGGAAGTACTCTAATGGCTAGCGCTGAACAGTTACCCATGTCTTGTCAAAATTTTATGTGACAATTTGACATAAAAAGAATGGCTCCAGGGTGTTAGCAGTACGTAAGATAGAATTCAAACTGGATATATCTCCTGAAACGTCTGCTTCTGGGTAGAACAAATTCACCAGAGATCTGAAAGCTGGGAGTTGATCACTGAGACCAATTAAATGAATTACAGTAGGAGAACAGGAGATAATTCATGAGTGACATCTAATCTATTCTAATTTAATTGCACAAAAACCTAATATGGGTAAAGCTTTAATGTCAAGCATGTGTTGGCTGGTGAAAAGCATTCAAGGAAGTGGTCGGTTATATCACATTTAATTTTTCAAATGTACAGTATGGTGCTGGTATTGATTGCTGCTTATTAAAGGCTTTGGTTTATATATTACTAGCTCGATATCCCTGCTTTGCTAGGAAACTATATGGTTGGGCTTAGTTTTGGGGGAGGAAAATAAGGGGAGAAAATTCTGCCTCTGCCTACCAGCATCCATCACTATTCATCTGGTTAGCATCCTGTCAGTGTGTGAGAGAGTTGAGGGCTATTTGGAAAGTGAAGCAATATTTGCTGTGTGAGCAAAAAGGAGGCAGCAAGGAGCCTGGGTGTGGCTTAGCTCAACTGTTCTGTACTAAAGCTGCTTGGTGCTGTGAAACTGAAACTGAAACTGAAATTCCTCTCCTCTGCTTTACATTTGGAACAGATTTCTTTTTAGGTGGGGAGGGGGAGTAGAACTCCTTAGCATCAGAGCATGTTAATAATAATATAGGAAATACTAATGCTCTGATGGTCATTTCAAAAAATCCTTTCTTAATGAGCCTCTAGAAGCCAAGAGGAACATATGTGCCAAATTCCAAGTTTGTGGGCTTTACCAGTTCTGGAGATTTTGTGATGAAGCGTGAGTGGACTTTCGCTTTTATATATATAGATGAGCTGAATGTTTGATTAGACTGTTTGTTTTGTACTTATCCTCATGCTTGGAGACCCATTCTCATGATCAACAGCAAAGGTCTACAAATTACCCAGTAATACCTGCATAATTTATTCTGTGATATTTCGCAATTTTACATCCTTGGAGCTCATGTATTAAAAGATGGATCTTGGAGTTACTTGCAGCATCATAATGTGTCAGCTTTTGGGGTCCCTTGTGCTCTCTGAGCTCCGTTGTTTTCTTGCAGATGGTTCAGTGCCCAAACCAGTGACTAGTACTGATGGTATTATCTAGTTTGGGTAATGAGCCAAACTCAGAGAGTATCAAGGATCTCTCATTTCAACCCAGAGCTAGGTAGAGTATTCTCCTTTATCGATGTGAGCTTATCTGCACATGGATGGAAAGCCAGCTTCTGTGATTTTCACATATCCTCATTGGGGGTCCAGAATCTTCTTGTATCGACCGCTGTTGGCATTATATTGGGGTGCAGACTGCGTAGTCCTAGAGATTTTACAGTAGTATTTCTACTAGAACAGGAGTGTCAAAATTAAGGTCCACAGGTCAAATGTGGTTCATGGAGTTGTTAGATCTGTCTCGCAGGGCCACTCTGGAAGCAAAAGAACGGTCCATGGTGCCTCTGCTAGTGAAAATGGAGTTTGGGAGGGCCTCCAGAAGCCCTCTCAGGCTCCAGTTTTGGCCGCGACAACCTCCTGCAGCCCTCTGCCAGTGAAAACTGAGCTCAATTTTTTCTGGCAGAGGGTTGCAGGAGGCCAATGCAGTTGAAAATAGATGTTGGGAGCCCTTTTTTTAAAAAAAAAACAAATTTTATTTCAGTTTTCCACATTTTAAAAACATCTCTTTTTAGTGAACAGCATGATTCCAGGTTTCCACATTTACATACAAATATGACCATAGTTATACATTCATCTTTTACATTCAACTTCCTATCTTATTAATACTTTACATGTTTTCTCTTATTATATTTTCAAAATGCTTTCCTCTTATTTAAATCACAGATAATTATCATATCTTCACAATCATTATACTTTAGTACTTTTATCTGTCAAATTTGCAATTTCATTGCATACTCTTATTTCACCATTTCACAAATTCTACATTAATAGAAACATTTAAAAGAAGAAAAAAAATCCCCCCCCGTTACTAGTTTGAGTGTGCCACCCTTATAATTTACATATTCATTAATTACCTCCCCTTTGAATCCCAATAAACATTTAACTTTTATTACCTAGAAAATTAATAATAATAATCCCTTAAGAACTACATAACATATGTACCTTTTAGATCAGATTCCACATGGTATTTTCTCCCCTTAATTTCATAAAACTTATTTATAATTTCAAGAAGGAAAATTAATATATTCAATTAATACCAGTCACCAATATTAATCTCATTTCAACCATCCTCATAGTTCATTTCAATTATTTTCAATATATTTATTGAGCATATTCCATAAATTTATCAAAGTTTTTGGGAGCCCATTTTTGTTGGCAGAGCACTTGAGCCTACGCAGGCATCTTTAACATAGGTGACTTCAAGCTGGCCACATTCACCCTGGCCATGACCTCGAGGTCAAACACAACCCAATGAAATTGAGTTTGACACCCCTGTCCTTGAAGAGGAATGCTGAACCACCACTCACCAACAACTAGTTTCCCTGATAATATAGAATTATCTTGGTATTAGAAACAAAGTACTAAAGTCATGGTGGCACAGTGGTTAGAATGCAGTACTTCAGGTTACTTCTTCTGACTGCCAGCTGGCAGCAGTTTGGCAATTTGAATCTCAACGGTTCAAGGCTGACTCAGCCTTCCATCCTTCCAAGGTCAGAAAAATAAGGACCCAGATTGTTGAGGGCAAGAGGCTGACTCTTAGAGAGGGCTGTAAATCACTATAAAGTGGTATATAAGTGCTATTGCTAAATACTACTGCTATTCATACAAAGAACGCAGTCTTTGGGAGCAGTCCTGGAAGCATATTCTGGTGGAATATATGAACTCAGTCATCTATATATCTTACAGATTCACAACATGAAGTTTTTATTTGCCAACTGGTTGCTTAGCCTGTCTTGTAGGAGGGGAAAAATATATAGGGCCTTAAATACTACCAAATTTACAGTGATACATGCTTTGGTGGATTGTAGGCTTCTTCATCAGTTGCCGGAATGTTAATCTTTGTTATGAACATGGCTTAAATATACATTTTCTGGTAGGCGAATGAATGGTGTGTACAGAGGCCAGAAAGAAAAGGTTAGTAAAAAGAGACAGATAATGACAGTTCAGTTAGAGCTTAAATGCATGCAAAATGACCTTTGCCCTATCACTGAGCGTTTATAACATAATCAGTTGAGGGACTATAATTTGACTGTTTGATTAAAGTTTAATAGGTTCCAGTGTGAAAATTATGAATCACAGTTTATGAAAAAGTTCTCAAATCTACTGATTTGGGAATGAAAAGACACAGAGAAAAGACTCTACAGATAATTTCTGTGAGCTCTCTAAATCACTAAAGCAGATTTTAAGAGGATGGAGAGGTTGGAATTGAAAAAAGGAGTGAAGAGAAATACTTCTGAGTCGGAATTAACCATCTTCACTCCATACTAGATTATTCTCAGGCCTTCTTGTTCAAGTCAAGTTTGATTCACTCAGAATCATTGAGAGGTTTTTTTTAGTTACTATTTACCAGTGCTGTTGTGAAAGCTGTAGTGCTGACTTTGAATACAAATGTCAACTGAATTTTGCATTGCTTGACTTTAATTTTCTTCTATCCTTATTGCTTGCATGCAAGAATTGTTAAGTTTGGGAAAAGAGAGGCTGAACCAGAGCATGAGTGCAACAATACTTTATTATAACAATAAAGGGCTGACCGTGCTTGCCATGCCTGGAACTGGCTCGCAGCGATCAGCAACTGGTCGGACCCCGCAGCCTGCTTTTATAGCTGGCTGCTGGGGAGAACCAACCAATGGGTAAAGGGGAGAACGCCCCCGCAAAGTGAGTGGACCTGAGCGAGAACTCCTAGAGTCCTCAGGACATAACAAGAATGTTTGAATATTTCATTCAAAGGTTTGATTCATAGAATCATAGAATTGTGGTATTGAAAAGAATACCAAGATACTGCATCCAGCTTTGGTCACCTTACTATAAAAAAAGATGTTGAGACTCTATAAAATGTGCAGAGAAAAGCAACCAGGATAATTAGGGAACTGGAGACTGAAACATACGAAGAATAGTTGCAAGAAGTGGGCTTGGCTAGTCTAGGGAAGAGAAGGACCAGGGGAGGCATGATAGAAGTGTTCCAATATTTGAGGGGATGCCACAGAGAGGAGGGGGTAAAGCTACTTTCCAAAGCACCTGAAGGCCAAACAAGGAATAATGGGTGGAAACTGAACAAGGAGAGATTCAACTTGGAAATAAGGAGAAATTTTCTGACAGAGAGAACAATCAACCAATGGAACAGAAACTGTTTTCGGAAGTTGTGGGAGCTTCGTCCCTGGAGGCTTTCAAGAAGAGATTGGACTGCCATTTGTCAGAAATTGTGTAGGGTCTCCTGCTTGGGCAAGGGGTTGGGCTAGATGACCTACAAGGTCCCTTCCAACTCTGTTAATCTATCTATAATCTATCTGTAAAATTACCTTGCCCATCTCTCTTCAATATGCAGAAAAATCAATTAAACAATCTGCAAGAGTCTCCACTTAAAAAGCACCAGATATGAAGAACCCACAACCTATATAAGCAGGCTGTTCCACACTTGTGCAGATCTTACTGTCAAGAAGTTCTCTTTATCTGGGTTATTATTATACCACTTTTCACTTTATTGTTGCAAGAAATTAAGAGACTCAGACCTTGGAATCCAAAAATAAGTTGGTTTTATTTGCGCAAACAGGTTCAGAATATTTTAGCCAGAGCTACTTCTGAACAAACTTCTTATAGAACAGCAGATGCCTATATACTTCTTCAGAAGGGGCAAAACACAGAAATATAACTTGTCAGTCATTCATTCATTGGTTACTTGAAACATAGCTTTCCCCCTCCCCTGTTGCTAGGCTAGGATGGCTGGATGTCACAAACCCATCTTGCTAAACTCCCTAGCTTGTGGTTGTGTTACAAGCGAGACACGGTTTCTTGGCAAATATGACTTTGTGGCCTATAGATGATCCTTGTTGTTTGGCTTTTCACACTTCCTTGTTCTTTCTCTTGCTAATACCACATATTTCACTATCTATAAAACTTGTATCATTATTTCTCTAAAATTAATATATTTTTATGTCCTGCCTTATTATCATCCTGGAGATAATCTTATAGCATGCTTCAAATACTGTAAGGGTATCACACAAAAGATTGCCACACAAACTCAAGCCTGAATGTAATCATTGCTTTAAGCAGAATTGCTGAATCCAGTTGGAATCCTTTAAGACTGGTCAGAAAAGTTGGCAATAGTTTGCCTAGGTCCAAACACACTGCTCTCAAATCACTTCTGAAGTCTAAATCTATTGTGTGGTTTTATTTGCACATGAAGATCTCATAAATTTTCTAAACCGATTTGAAAGTCCAAAATAATTTGACTTTTCATATTGCACTGCAGTTTTAATAGGCCCAATGCATCTGACAATAAAATCTCATGCAATTTATAAAGTAGACTCTTGGCTTCAAAAAACTATTTCATCCTAAATATGTCAATCTATACAATGAGAACAAACATTATAAACCCTCATAGTTTATAACAGTTTATAAAGATTATTCAGTGCAAATAGAAATAGATATTTCAACAGCAAGGAAGATAAAGCAGTAATGGCTAAATTGATTGTTCTGTTCAAAGAGGAGAATATATTTATGTTTTGATTTGGATATCACTTCTGGATTTTGTGCTTGTGATGAAAAAAAATGAAACTTTCACTTTGGTTTTTCTGATTAGATAGATCTGTTGTTATAGAACTGTCTTGTCATATACTAATGTGTAAAAGTTAAAAAGCTGAGGTTGTAATATTGTTATCTTGTACTGTGCTAAAAAGATTTGGAAGCCAATGCCTTTTCCTTTCTTCCTTTATACCTCATATTTTCTTCTTCCCCCCTTTATCAGTGGTGGGATTCAAATGGTGTAACAACTGGTTCAGTGAGTGTGCACTTTGCACCTGCTCATGCATGGTAGCAGTTGTCAAACAACAGTTCTAAAAATTACCTTACCTTCAGCCCCAGTGAGTAAAACAACTGAGGTGCTGTTTTACTTATGGGGGCTGGACTAGCGCAGGGGCGGATGGGTGGGTCCAACTCATTGCCAGAACAGTACTGCAGGCTACTTCTGCTGACTGTCAGCTGACTGTAGTTCAACTGTTCAATTCTCACTGGCTCAAGGTTGACTCAGCCTTCCCTCCTTCTGAGGTTGGCAAAATGAGAAGCCAGATCATTGAGGGGAAGGTGCTGACTCTGTGAAACTGCTTAGAAAGGCCTGTAAAGCACTGTGAAGCAATATGTAAGTCCAAGTGTTATTGTTGTCACAAGACCCTCATCTGATGTGACCTCTCCAACATAAGACCTAATGACCACACAAAGCCCTTATAACTAGAAGAACACTCACAATGTCATCCTCTAAATTCCGCTGGAGATATTACTTAGCCTGGTAATGAAAAGTTTGGAAACCAACCCACAAAATTGAGAACCCTCGAGGTATTTCCTGGTTTACTAGCCTACAAAAACTATATTTGGAATAGTTTCTTTTGAAAACATACAAGATCTGGCAGTGAGAAGGGAAAAAAAAGGAAAAACAGAGTGGTTATATGTGAGGCTGAATGTATGAAGAAGAATGAAGTGAAGTGCAGCACTGAGGCATTCACAGATTTGAAAATATCGTAAGAACACAAAGACTGTTTCCTAGTATGATTTGATTGCTTATTAGTAACCTATGACTATCACTAAGTGTTGTATCTTTTGATTCTTGATGAATATTTTTTTTTCCTTTATATACACTGAGAGCATATGCATCAAAGACAAATTCCTTGTGTGTCCAGTCACATTTGGCCAATAAAGAATTCTATTCTATTCTATTCTATTCTATTCTATTCTATTCTATTCTATTCTATTCTATTCTATTCTTATTCTACCCCCTTCTCTATTCTATTCTTTTTCCCTCTTCTATTCTTTTCTTATTCTTATTCTACTCCCTTCTCTATTCTATTCTATTCTACTCTACTCTACTCTACTCTACTCTACTCTACTCTACTCTACTCTACTCTACTCTACTCTACTCTACTCTATTCTTGTTCTGACCAACGCCCTTCAAATCAAACACAATTCAAAAAGAACAGAAACTTTGTAATGCTTTTAGCTGTGATAAGCACAAGACTTGCCAAACTGTGCAAGACTTGCCAAAAGGTAACAGACAATAAATAATTTGCAAAATAAGAATCTTCAAATACGAACTCAGGATACTGGAACGTCCACGAGGCTGAAATTTCAAAATGTGTTTGCCTTCTGCAAAGAAGGATAGTTTCATAGCTGGCTTTTATCTTCTTGAAGGAGGGGCCATTACCTTGCAGCTTTACTCCCGAGTCACCCATGCTGTTGTAGCTGCTCTTTCCTATGAGCAATCCTGTGCGCACGCACACTTGGCACAGGCTCCTTGGGAGCCTCCTCATCGCTGCTGCCAGCCCCCACAACCTCTAGTCAACCTAATGGTCCTGGCCCCTCATCTGAGTCCTCGGTCTCCTCTACCATCCGGACCTGCTGCCGGCTAACCACAACAATTGTATTACTGCTGGGAAAAGGGCAAAATAGGAATTGAAGTGATCAGAAATAGTGGGTTGGCGCATCACTTCTCGAAGATAATGTTTTGATGTTTTTGTCTTAGATGAGAAAATGGATGAGTAACTTAGGATGAGATGCATAAAATACATTTCCATTCTTAGATATTTAAAAGCATAATCAAGAAGAAAAATGGAAAGTAAGAAAAAAATAGAAAAGAGATTGACAAGCATTTCTTTTAAAATACCTCCACGTCTAAAATCAAGTCAATATGCAGCAAGTAAGTACAATAGTCAGTAAAATAAAAGCTCATAAATTGAAAGGGAGAACCACCATTTTTTAAATACTAGTTTAGTCAGTTTAAACAAACACTTACCTATGAAACCTTTATGTTAAGAGAAACGTGATCATAAGACAAATTATTTCTCTTTTTAGTGGTTCTAGTGTCATTATGCCATCATGGGGGCCAGAGAAGTAAAATCTGGATTAGTATGGTATTGATAAAACTGTTACCCCTGAACCATACCACAAATATTACACAAATCAGTGACCTTGACTAAAAAACTAAGACGGTTGAAAAGGAATTATGTGATCAGCAAGATGCTATGTTAACCACAGTATCAAATTATTCCGATATCATGGCTTAAATGTCTATGGATCAGATACTCATCCATGGAAAGAATATCTTTGGGACAATCATGATTTAAAGCTAGCGTTGACCATGTCACAGAGTTATATGGCAAAACCTCAGTGGATTTTGAAAACCATGGCCAACCTTAATTAGAGCATTGTGAAGCAGGCCAGAATGGAATGTCAAAAGAAGAAAACACACCATGAGAAAGGAGAGTATATAAAAATCCTAAATGGTACATCTTTGAACAATTTAAAATATATTTCAGATTTAAGAATTCTTTCCTAATTCAAGTTGACACATTCTCATGTAATGGCCTGAATTTGACAAGACTTTAAACTATCATGCCATCTATGTATTTCATGTGCAGGTTTACATTTAGCAAATAGATGGATTATGGTCTTAACGCAAAGTAGTTACTTTTCCATATTATCTCAGTCGGATTTATTCGCTGATGCCTTATTTACATTTTGTTATATTAATTAACTAAAATGTATTTAGAAAATGTGTATTATGAAGCTGCTAAAAGAATTGAGATCTATAAAAACACCACATTTTTTACTGTGTTTCAAATGATCATCTGTAATTTATTGCATCTTTGACAAACTACAGATTCAATCTACAGATATCAACAGTATGCAATATTAGGGAATGTTACTCAACACTACAATGCAAAACTAATAAATGTATTTTACATGATAAAGAAGAAGAAGAAGAAGAAGAAGAAGAAGAAGAAGAAGAAGAAGAAGAAGAAGAAGAAGAGGAAGAGGAAGAGGAAGAGGAAGAGGAAGAGGAAGAGGAAGAAGAAGAAGAAGAAGAAGAAGAAGAAGAAGAAGAAGAAGAAGAAGAAGAAGAAGAAGAAGAAGAAGAAGAAGAAGAAGAAGAAGAAGAAGAAGAAGAAGAAGAAGAAAGCAAATCACCACCCCAAACATCATGTCCAGAAGCCTCCATGGTCATCAGGAGTCAATTTCAACACAAGGGCAACTAAAGTTTACATTTTATAAAACAATTGAAGTTTTATGGACAGTGGTCTGATTTCAAAACTGTAGAAGGCATGGATCAAAATAGAACTCCCCCCCCCCCAATTCATGTGATTGTAAGCATAAGAATGTTTATTCACTTGAACACTGAGCCCTACCCATCCAATAAAATAAAATTCAGTGGTGAGAAAAGTAAGGTTTTACACTTTGGCAAGAAAAACCAAAGGCAAAGGTATAGAATAACTGGTACTTGTCCCAACAGCAGCAACTGCCAGAGGGATCTTAGAGTCCTAGTGGATGATCAGTGTGCTACAGCTGTCAAAAAAGCCAACACATTCCTGAACTGCATTAATAGAAGGATAGAATTAAGATCACATGAAGTGTTCGCGCTGCTTTATAATACTTTGCTATGCTTGGAATACTGTATCTAACTTTGGTTGCTGTGATACAAATAGGATGTTGAGACTCTAGAAAAAATGCAGAGACGATGAACAAAAATGCTAGGGGACTGAAGGCTAAGTAATATGAAAAATGGTTGCAGGAACTGGGTATATCTGGTCTAATGAAAAGAAGGACTAGGAGTGACATGATAGTAGTGTTCCAATATCTAAGTGACTTCCACGAAGAAGATGGGGTCAATCTATTCTCCAAGGCACCACAGGAAGTAATGGATGGAAACTTATCAAGGAGAGATCCAACCTAGAACGAAAGAAGAAGTTTCCTGATAGTTTAGAACAAACAGTGGAATGGTTTGTCTCCAGAAGTTGTGGGTGTTCTATCACTGGTGGTTTTTAAGAAGAGATTGGAAAGTGTGTTTGTCTGAAATGATATAAAATCTACTGCTTGAGCAGAGAGTTGGATTAGAATACCTCCAAGATCCTGTTCTGTTTTGTTCTGTTCTGTTGCATTGCATCGCATTCCATTCCATTCTGTTTGTAAGCAGGAAGCTGTACTTGTATTCACACTGATTCCAGCCTTCCAAAGGGGAAATACATTTGGGCTTTTTTTGGAACTTGGAAACTCCTCCTTGTGAGATTAGACAGATTGATTCCTAAGCATCAAATGATTTTTTTATAAAGCATTAAATATCTATTTTCATGGGGTCATTGCAATTAGAGTCACCTTTTCAGCGAGTTTCTCCATCTTCCCTAAAGGTTGGCTGTGTAAGATTCCAAATTCTCCCCCATAAAATTGGTTGTGCTTAGACACTTTTTTGCGGTGGAAAATCCAGAGAATTGCATTCTTTTTCTTTTTTTTTTAACTACAGGTTCCATCATTCTTCTTCAACATTTTGTTTATCTACATTCAGGATTTAATAAAAGCACAGACTCAGTAAGAAAGCCATACACAGGAAACAGTTGTTTTACACTCCATTGCACAAGCGTATTTGTCTGTTACGGCTGTCTATTAATTCAAAAATGTTTAAATGAATAATGTTTTTTTCCTTTCCAACTGACTAATCAATTAACTACAGCTAAACAAATGTTCACCTTAGCATACCCTCAATGTAAGTGCTCCTTTGTGTTCTTTAAAGTAATGTGAAATAACCTAATTCCATAAACAAGGCATCCATTCATTGTCTGAGAGATAGACATCTTTTACATTTCATGCTTCATTCTCTTTTACACTAACACGACAGGTCTCTAGAAAACAAACAAGTGTGATTTGATGTTTCAGCATCCCAATTAAAATTCAAAACCCCTCTCTTCTCTGCTTGTTCATGAGTTTGAGTAAAGCGCTCCTTCAGATCTGGTCTTTGAAGCTTCAAAGCAACCATGGCCTGAAGTTTGATGCTTGTGCTTCAAGACCCCTATTGGAGATCTTCTGTCCAAATGTTTTGTTGTGGTTCGCCGGCAGCTGGTGCAGACAGCAGTGGAGTCAGACAGTGAGGAAGACAGGGGATCAGTCAGGGAGTCTGGGGAGGACTTGGACGGGGGTCCTGCACCCGATACAGGACCATCTGGTAGTTGTGTGATGACTCTGGAGGCTCCAGAGTCTGGCAGCAGTGAAGCAGAGGAACCAGGGGAGCCTGTTCCCAGTGTGTGTGTGCGCAGAGCTGGTAGAAGGTGAGAGAAGCTGAAGCAGAAGGGGCAACTCGGGAGTAAGGCTGGGAGGTGATTGCCCCTCCCATAAGGGATAAAAGTCAGGCCTCAATGACGAAAAGCTTTGCAGGAAGCAAAGTAATTAGACAGATTCCGAGTCCTCCTTGAAGCTCTGGTTGTTTTTCTCTGGTACTTCAGTTGGTTTGTTATAATTGGAAACTTTTAGTTTTGGCAGCATTCCACAGCACTGAAAGGCGTGTGCTTATCTTGGGGAACTGTTTATAATTAGTTCTGGCTGGGAATGCAAGTAATTCCCAGTGTTGGGAATTAAAATAAAATGGGGTTTGCTTTTAAAACAAGATTGTGTTTAAGTACGTTTGATGAAGCCTGGGTCAGAACATGTCTTTTCTACAAGGACAGCTTCCAAAAATGCTCCAATGAATAAAGTACAATTGTAAGGATTAAGAGCTTGCATATTAAAATGCTGCTTGGGTTGGTGGTGGCACCCTTATGATAACACCAGATTATTTGATGGAAGCTTATCAAGCAGAGACCCAACTTAGAATTAAGGACAAATTTCCTGACAGAGAACACAAAATGAATCAGTGGAGCAGCTTGCCTTCATAAGTTGTGGGTGCTCCAGCATTGGAGGCTTTTAAGAAAAATTGGACAGCTATCTGTTTGGAATGGTATCGTTGTGGCCTGCCAGCAGCCAGCAGAGCTGGTAGCAGATTCAGACAGTGAGGAGTTTGGGGAGGAACATGGGCCAGTCCTGGAGTCTGAGGAAGGCTCTGACGAGGGCTCTGCATCGGAGGCAGAGATGGGGCCAGGGCCATCTGGCAGTTATCAGCTGCCTTCAGAATAAGAGATCAGTGAGGTAGAAGAACAGTTGGAGCCTGTTCCTAGTGTGTGCATGCACAGAGCTGCCAGGAGAAGGGAACAAGGGGTGAATAAAGGCACAGGTGGATGGTGAATGGCCCCTCCCATAGGGAATAAATATGAGCGAAATGGGAGTGGTGTTTGCAGGAGACAATTACTTCATTTAATTAGTGTGAAGATTTGTTTGTGACTCACAGAGACTCCTTGCCAAGTATTTTCTTGTACAGCGTTGCACTTGGAAGCTATTGGCCTTCAACTCTCCAAGCCTGATAAGGTCTGTGCTTGCAATTCACCCTTCAAAGACTGTATGCCAGGACTTTCCTGGATGTGAATGAGAGGAATTCACATTAGCCTAATAAAAAGGGGGTTTGGCGGGACAAGAAGTCTGTTTCCTGATTTTGTGAAGCCTAGGTCAGAACAGGTTTTGCATCTCCTGCTCAAACAGCAGGCTGGAATAGAAGGCTTCCAAGGTACCCTCTAATCAAGTTAGTCTAAATTTGGAAGGAGAGCCAAGCATGGTAAATGGAACTTGAAGTTACATTAACTCTTGTCATCAGGATAACTGAATAATTGAAGAAGTCTGGAGAACACATGATGGTCCAACTCTTGACTTCAAAAGGCTTTAGATCAATAGTTGATTCTTTGATGAAAACCAAGGTTTGATTACAGGTTTATCAAAGTTTCAGAGAGAAACCTTCAAACAGTTAGTAATCAGTCTTTCTTTCCCTTTTAGTTTTTAAGCAGAACAATTATGTATAAAATATATAGTTATCCTCACATTATCCTCAAAATTCCATGTGACTGCATGAAGTCAACCATATGTAAGGGCTCCGACAAATCCACCTCCATTCAAATCATAAGTCTCTTGCCACATCTCTCAGAGTAAAAAAAAAAATGATTTATTAGGAGTGACCATGTTGGGCTTACCTGGGTGTAGCCAACACTAAGACAACATTATTCATTTCCCCCTTGACCCTGGTCTTTCCCCCACCCCTAGGATGTATATTCTCCAATGGGACACATCCATAGCCAAGAGTCATCAATCATGCTCTCCAGTAATAATCTTGTGCGCCAACAGCTTCGGCTATCTAGCAATTATCTGAAGCATTTTAGGAATGCCCTACATTTCCCCATCCCTTTCTGCTGGCAACTAAAAAAAAACAAAGAAGTATTTTTTAGTTGACACCATAGACTTTTCTTAGAAACAGTATATCTGTTTGATTTACTCCAGATTTATTGCACTTTTAAAGATATTTTTTGAATTCCTGGTAACCTTCCAGAAAAGTAATAGCAAAATTTAAACGTACAGTATTTTAATTTTCCTGTTCAGTAAAGCTCTGAGATTTTTTGGAGATGGGCCATCTAATTAAGTATCCTTAACTAATTCATTATTAATTGCTTATTAGTCTGCTCTTTGTAGACTAGGTGTTGCAAGATGGAATAATCTCACATGAAGAAAGAAAGAAAAAATGACCTCAAACATCGGTATTATTACTATAAATATTGACTTTGTTTCAAAATGATTAATACATATCATTAAAGACTTACTTAGCTGAGTTGGTTTTTTTTTTTTTTTAATGTATGAAGGTGTATCAGAAGGTGTATCAGAAGCTAGAAGCAATTCTAGGTTGGAAATAAATTACCATGTGAAAAGTAGCTGGTAATTGATGGAAACTAACAAATCTCCCCCATATTCTTTGTTATTTCCCTTTTATTCATGTTGTCTTCAACATTTTAATAGGGATTTGTGAAAATAAGAAGTTTATGGACCAGAGGCACATTATTTATATCTTTGGCTGTTTTGCTTGGGACAGGGAGTAAACAAATCCAGATCTTCCATAGATGAAAAGAAAGAGATTTCTTGATACATTTATCCTGTCACCTAGCTATGTGACCAAGATATAGCAATAGCACTTATATACCACTTTACAGTGCTTTACTCCCTAAGCAGTTTACAGAGGCAGCCTATTGCCTCAATAATCTGAGTCCTCATTTTACCAACATCAGAAGGATGGAAGGCTGAATCAGATAACAGATAATCAGAGTTGGAAGGGACCTTGTGGGTCATCTAGTCCAATCCCCACCCAAGCGATAGACCCAACACCATTTCTGACAAATGGCAGTCCAATCTCTTCTTGAAAGTCTCAAGTGATGAACCTCCCACAACCTCCAAGGGCAAGCTGTTCCATTGGTTGATTGTTCTCTCTGTCAGAAAGTTTCTCCTTATTTCCAGGTTAAATCTCTCCTTGTTCAGTTTCCATCCATTATTCCTTGTCTGGCCTACAGGCGCTTTAGAAAATAGCTTGACCCTTTCCTCCCTGTGGCAGCCCCTCAAATATTGGAAGATCACTATCCTGTCTCCCCTGGTCCTTCTCTTTACTGGACTAGCCATGCCCAGTTCCTGCAACTGTTCATTGTATGTTTTAGCCTCCAGTCCCCTAATCATCCTGGTTGCTCTTCTCTGTATTTTTTCTAGAGTCTCAACATCTTTTTTATAATGTGGTGAACAAAGCTGGATGCAGTATGAACAAAACTGGATGCAGAATCAACTTTGAGCTGCTTAGAATCAAACTCCTGGAGTGAGCAGTGAGCTGGCCTTGCAGTACTACACTCTAACCACTGCACCACCATGGCTCAATGAAATATAGCATACTATATAGTAGCCTTTTAATAGAGCAACAGAATTGGAAGAAGCCTTGGAAGTCTTGTAGCCCAAGTCCTCCTCAAGGAGGAGAACATATACCTGTAATGGTGAACCTACAGGTATGGCAAGCATGCCAGAGGTGGCATCCTATGGCACACATATCAGAAGTGGCATGCAGAGCAGTCACAAGCTGCTCTTTTAGTTTCCGGGAGTTTGGTGCACTGGCACATGTGCCCATGGGTGCACACATGCACATATTTTGTTTTGGGCACGCGGCACCAAAAAGGTTCACCATCACTGCCCTTTACCATTTCAGACAAACGACTGTCCATTCACTTCTTGAAAACCTCCAGTGATGGAGCACCCACAATCTCTGAAATTAAACCTTCCCACTGACAAATTATTATGTCAAGAAATTTCTCCTAATTTCTGGATTGGTTCTCTCTTTGATTAGTTTCCATCTAGTGTGTGTATGTGTGTGTGTGAGAGAGAGAGAGAGAGACCCCCTTCTCTGTCACAGCTCCTCAGATACTGGAAACTGCTATCATATCACTCCAATTCTTTATTTTCATTAAACCAGACATATTCAATTCCTGCCACCCAGGGGTGTGATTCAAATTTCTTAACAACCTCTTCTGTGGGCATGGCCTAATTTGTGGGTGTGGCTTGGTGGTCATGTGATGGTTGGGCATGGCTTATATGCAAAATATTATAAATATTTTATAAATATTATAAATATTGATGTAAATATCGATTGTTTTTATAAAAAAGAGCAACTTTTACCCCAAATCAGGCAAAGCAAGCAGGCTCACAGAATCACAGATTCACTCAGAGATCTACCTTTCTGCAATCTGCTGTGTGAGTCTGCACTGAAAAATAGAAGCTTAACTCCTAAGGAAGCTTCAGCTCTGCTTTTAGATTAGCTAGAAAGCAAGAAATCCAACAATTTCCTACTTTCTAGCTAATCTAAATCTCCTGGCACAGCAGAACAGCTGATGGTTGGGAGGGTGGGGTGGAAGGAAAAATAGCAACTTACCAAATGCAGGCAAGTTGGATAGCATGCATGACAGGTAAGGAATGAGTGGGCAGGGAGGGGAGGGGCCAGCCAGTGGTGCAATCTGCCGGTTCTCCGAACTGGGCAGAATCATAACAACCGGTTCTATAGAACTGGTCCGACCAGGTAGAATCCCACCCCTGCAGTCCACTGTTCTTCATACAGTTTTTCTCCACTCCCGTAATCATCTTTGTTGTTCTTCTATTCACTCTTTCTAAAGTCTTAGCATCTTTTTACATCCTAGTAAACAAAGCTGATGCAATATTTCTTACCAAGGCATTATAAAGTGATAGTAACCACTTTGCAAAACTAATGTGGCACCCACATTAGCAAGTAGTTCTATAGCTAAAGAAAGCAGAATATTCCATGAAAACAGGCTAAGTGTCCAGATACTTAGCAATTTTGACTGAAGAATATACATTATTTTAAATCAAATTAAGTTCTTTGGGTTGGCATTCGAGCAACGGAAAGAGCAGCAACTTAAGGCAATGAGGCTGTGACTAAGCTAACACCAGAAATTTTAATACATTCCATTCTGATCTTACAGACGGATCTTGATTTGATTTCCGGAAAATACCAAGCTTCTGTTTTGATCAACGTCCAATGTAGCATCTTTTGAGGATTCTTATATTCTCAGTTTCAGCCACTGCTGTCAAAGAAACGTTGAGTTGGAATGCAACCTTCCAGATGAACATCCAAATAGCATATTGTGTTATCTTCGGAATTAAGAATTCTGCTAAACTGGAGGTTTTATTTCCAGTACACATTGCCAACACATCTACATGCTTACCATAATCTGCTGCTGTTGCAAATTACTCATTTATAAGAGAAAATTATAGCTAAAGCCCTGATAGAATTATCTGTGGAAAAATATTATTCTTTGCTTGATAGTTTCGGTTGGCAAGAAAGAATAAGTCAAATCATGACTGCATCTTCCATCTGCTACCTATTTCTTAAATATTTAGTTTTCCGTAGATCAAAACTGAGAAACAGGAATTTAAATAACCATTTCAAATTTCTCCTTGTCTTTTAAATCCCAAAACTGCAAAAAGTGACAAGTGGCTAAATGTTAAGAATTAGCAAACATTTAAACCCTTTTGAAGACCCTATGTCTGAAATTGAAACTAGAAAAAAAAATGAAATGAGAACAACCTGCCTCTCTGCAAATATTTGTATTGTGATCAGCTGCTAAATTGTTTTGAATGGTTGTGTCAAGTGTGAAACATGGGCAGCTACATGCCTCTTTGTTTGAACTTGTCCTTAGAGTAAGGGGGAAGGTGTTGACTACAAATGGAGTAGTTTGAAGAAACAAAACCTCTGCAATTCCATGGAAGCTTGTGAGAGTTTGGATACTTTTCAAGGTCATATCAACAGGTGTGAAGAAGAAGGCAGATGGTTCCCATAACCAAGACAACTTGTTTACATGGTCTATGTGGAAGCCTAGGGATTGGGCTGGGAACTTAAGTGTTTAATACTGTGAACTGGTGCCTTTGAAATTCAGAGTTAGTTTTACCTCGCCATTACCATGCTATGTATTCTATAAACAGTACATTTTTCAGAATTGAAATCATCCTGGACTTTTATTTGGGTACTCAAGCTGACAGGTTGTCTCTTGCAAAATTCTTTTATATATATATATGTATATATGTGTGTGTGTGTTTGTGTGTGTGTGTGTGTGTGTGTGTGTGTGTGTGTATATATATACATACATACATACACATACACATACACATACACATACATATACATATACATATATATATTTTCTTAAGTTTTCGCGGGTACTTACATGTATGGTATTCAGCTTTGTTCAGGTATTTTCCCACGTCATTATAGTTGTGCTTTTAAAGTTGTAGCAATGTTTCGGTAGAATTCTCATCTGCCATCATCAGGCTTCTGTATTGTGTTCGTCTGTGAGTCAGACTTTTACAGTTGTTTCAGTTTTAAATTTGGGGCTAGCCTACTGCTGTGCCAGAATGTTTATTTTCTTCCTCCTGATTGGTTGGGAGTCTTGGTCTGTGTTTATTGGTCTTGGACTTTGCTGTGTTCTGCTTGATTGGTGTTTCTAATATCTTCTGTCTGTTTTGTGGCTTTTTTTGTGTCTTGATTGGCTGGCAACATTGTGTTCCTGTATTGGAGGCTTTTAGTGCAGCTTGGCTCTGAGTAAATGGGTAGCTATCATTTATTAGGAAGCTAGGTTTCATCTGGGTGCCTGGTTGGGGTGTGTTTGAGCTGGAGGTATCAGGGGGGATCTGTTTGTGCCCAGGTGCTTGCCTGGCTTGTGGTGTGGAGATTTTTTTTGTTTGTGAGTGCAGGCTTCCACATGATTGACGGTCTGGTGGAATCATCTCTTCTATTCATGCTTTCAGGTCTTTTTTCAATCTCTATGGCTTCTCTGATAATTCTGTACCTGGGGTTTTCTATAGTGGCTAGGGTTTTGGTGCCATTGAAGTTGATGAACACAAAAATGCAGTAAAAAAGCTGGAACACGCTTCCTCACTAGTCCAACACATGAAAGCCACAGGTCAAAGCATCAACTTCAATGGCACCAAAACCCTAGCCACTATATACACCAGTTGAATCCCACCCCTGGATGGAACCAATCTCTACCACAGAGGAGCATTCACCATTTTATCCTTTCCAATTTTTTCAATCTTCTATTGTCTGATTCTCAAAGCCCTGCCAATTCCTTTGTTGTCCTTAACCATTTTCCCTAAGAAAATAATCTATTCAGAATAAATACAAAGGAGAGGTCTGTAATGCATATATGATCTCTTACATATCCATACACACAGAGTCATTAGTTTCAAGTTACCTACTCTAAGCAGATATTTTTATGATAATGGCCTTCTTAATAATCTTTTTGCTACCATACATATTATAAAAACATTAAAAAAAATAAAAAAATAAAACCCAAGTTACAGTCCTAATGGCCTAGTTCATAAACTGGTGAACTAGAGGTTCATATTTAAGTAAATTGCCTAAGTTCAAATATCTTTGTAGGTCTAGAGTTCTTTAGCTTTCACTGCAAAGTTTTGGTTTTATTTTTTATTTTTATTTTTTGGTTCATTTTGGTGGTTTTCATGGAGGGGTATGATGGATGGAAGCTTTGTGCTCTCTGTTTGTTTGCTTTTATTGTATGAATCCTCCTGTTGTTTTAAATTGCCTTGAGTCTTATGGAAATGGATGGGTTGGTAAACTGTGTAATAAATAAACAAACAGTAAGTCGAACGTTGAAAATCAATTCATTTTTAAGAAAGGATACTGTGCCTAGAAGCATGGAAAGATGAGAAACCAAGGTGTTTAACATAAAATCACCCTAACTTAGATTTTTCCAAGCAAAATAAAGGGTATGATCAGGGAAAAGCCACCTGCACAATTTAATTGAATGGGAATATTAGTTAATTAATTATAGGGTGTCCCTGTTGTGGTTCACCAGCAGCCAGTGCAGATGATCAGTGAGGACGGAAGGGGAACAGTCTGGGAGTCTGGAGAGGACTTGTATGAGGATCCTGTGTCCAATGCAGGTATGGGGCCAGGACCATCTGAGAATGGAGTGCTGTCTTTGGAGCCTTTGGAGTTTGGTAGCAGCGAAGCAGAGGACCCAGGGGAGCCTGTTCCCAGTGCGCATGCGTGCAGAACTGCTAGAAGGCTAGAGCAGCTGGAGCAGAAAGGGCGACTTGAAAGTAAGGCTGGGAGGTGATTGCCCCTCCCATAAGGGATAAAAGTCAGGCCTCAATGATGAAGAGCTTTGCAGGAAGCAAAGCAGCTCAATAATCTCTGAGTCCTTTGTGAATCTCTGTACTCTGGTCGGTTTTTTTCTGAGTTTTTGGGTTGGTTTTTGTTAGCCTTAATGGACTTCTGTTTCTTGGCAGCATTCTACAGCACTGAAAAGAGTGCTCTTATCTGGAGGAACTGTGTCTAATTAGTTTTGGATGGGAATGCAAGTAATTCCCAGTGTCACATTAGAAAAGGTTTTACTTTTAAATTCAGTTTGTGTTTTATTAAGTTTGACAACGCCTGGGTCAGAACAGTCCCCAAGAAAAAGCATTTGGACCCAAGGCAACGAAGCAAAAAGAAAATAAAAATGTTATAGAAAGAAGAAGCAAGCAGCAAGTAATAGAGTAGAGTAGAATAGAAAAGGAACTTTATTGTCACTTTAAATGTACACTAATCAGCATATATTAAAATGAAATTTCATTGCATTCAGCTCTCAAAAGATCATCATTATGCATATAACCCCCCCCCCCACACACACACACACACATATGACACAGAAAAACATCACAGTCCAGTTTGGATATATAGAAATATAGGGCAAAATAAAAAATAAAAAAATAAATCCTGCAAGTTTACAAGATGGATGACATAAGAAATGAAGCTGTTATCAAATCTAGTAGTCCTGCTTTCCTGCTATAGATACTTTGAAACCTCCTCCCAGAGGAGATCAACAGAAACGGACTGTAAAGTGGATGTGTGGGGTATATCTCGAACCAGACTTTGAGCTCTAAGCACATAGCTCTTATAAACAGTATCTTCTGAATAACGGGAAGCAAGCTTCCTATAATCTTCTCTGCTGTCCTCACCACTTTCTGTATGGACTTTCTATCTGAGGCACTGCTGCCACCAAACCAAGCCAGGATGCAGTTTGTTAAAATGCTCTCAATTGTGCCACTGTAAAAAGTGGCCAGGACAGAAGGAGAAAGTTGTGCTCTCCTCATCTGACAACATGGAATGAAGACACTGGAAGAGAGGACTCACTGGAGAAGACCCTGATGTTAGGAAAGATGGAAGGCAAAAGGAGAAGGTGATGGCAGAGAATGAGATGGTTTAGACCGTGTCATTGATGCAATCAACATGTATTTTAGCAAACTCCAGGAGACAATGGAGAATGGAGGGACCTGGAGTACTATGTATGGTCCATGAGGTTGAGAAGAGTTGGACACAACTTAGTGACTGAACAACAACAACAAAAACCTACAATGTGATTTCAGAATTTCACACTTCAAAATTCCTATTAACCCCCAAAGGGCAGGTTCAGAACAGTGGTGGTATGCTACTGGTTCGGACAGGTTTGGCTGAACTGGTAGTAAAAAAAAAAAAAGCCTCCAATGATCAGCTGAGAGGAGGAAAAAAAAAACCCAACAAGCAGCTAAGAGAAGAGAAAAGTGCAGATTGGCCATCCCATCCCAACCCCAACAAAAGCAGACTTATTCAGAGCTGCTAAATATTATGCCTTGGGCACCCCCATATTATGCCTTTGGCAGTTGGGTAGAGTTACCCCCATTGCTAAAATACAAGGTTTTTAACATGAAAATCAGCAGTGTTACTACAGCATATATGGAATGGCTGACTTCTAACATCAGGAGTGCTTAAGAGTCATAAGCCAAAGATTAATTTGATCAATTCCTTCTAGAGAGAACAATGCCTCAAGAGGCAGTTGAGACAAGGTTTTTCTGTGTATATAAAAGAGCGGTTAAAATGACTGTTAGATTCCATACGGTATAATCTCAGGCACAGTTGTCAGCTGCTTTAGAAATCAGATACCGTTAAAATCATCTTAAAGTACTTTTCTTGGCTGCTAATACATTTATACCTACATCATTGTGTGTCCGGGTTATAGCACACATCCACAGGGCATGATCAAAGAATATAGGAAGTTTTTATGTGGACACTTATTGTTCTGGGTAATAAAACAATTTCATCCAGTGTATGTCCCCAAGCAGGATACTGATGGTACTGACTCATGAAATTGTATTTCTTTCCATTGGTATTTATGGCAATGGAAATGCAGCTATATTTGAATATTTTATTACACTGCCTTGAATTCTACACTGATTTGGATATGAGTAAAATACGGAAGAGAGTTTTGTAATGCAAGGCTGAAACTATAGATGTTCCTACACCCGTCAAAAGTGGAAAACAGAAATTGTAGCAGACGCACTGTTCTTCTCTTCAAGATTATAGGATGGTCCAGGAGTATGATAGGGTATGATTTAACTTCTCTAGCACAAATAGTATAGCATGCCCCTAAATTAAGGCTTGGTTGTCATAGAGACAAATTCAGTTGAATGCAATTTTGAGAAGGTTGATTGCTATTCAGCTCCCTGGCCCTGTCATTCAAGCAAACTAAATGAAAGCTAAATTAAATAGTTCCCAGTCCACAATTCAATCTCAGCCACTGGATTACACAGATAATTGATTACAATGATACCAATAAAGGAAATTTTTGTAGTTCAGGGTTTGAAATGAAGGATCCTTGGTGCTCTCTGGGCTTGGCTGTTTTCTTGCAGACATTTCATTACCCAAACTAGGTAACATCATCATTGCTAGAAAGGACTGGGATTTGCAGGGAGGAGGAGGAGGAGGAGAAGGAGGAGGAAGAGGACTATGGAATCCTTGGAGCTCTTTGAACTTGGCTGTTTGCTTGCACACATTTCATTAGCCAAGCTGCCTAGTTTGGGAAATGAAATATTTGCCAGAAAACAATCAAGTTTAGAGAGCACCAAGAACCTGGTTACACTGATGTCAGTATTGGATTAACTTTTTAAAAAAATCATGTGTCTTCCCATATAGATGCAAAAACATCAGTCCTTTTTTATTAGACTAGACATACCCAATGCCTGTAACTGTTCTCTGTGTATTTTCGCCTCCAGCCCATAAATCATTCTTATTTCTCTTCTCTGCACTCTTTCAAGAGTCTCAACATATTCTTTTTAATATTGTGGTGACCAGAACTCCATTCAGTATTCCAAGTGCTTCTTCAAACAGACAATAATCCCTGTTCCCAGCCTTTCAAGGAGGGAGGTTTGGATGATTCATTTCCATTCTAGAACTTCTTGATGCTTTTTCAAGTATTTGGTTTCTTTTAGACAATGAATGTAGAAGATGATTTTTTTTTTCAATTCAAGGACATAGTTAGCAAGGATTTTTGGTTGGAACTGAGAATAAAATGCCTGTATATCAAGATGATAATAAGAGCCTACCTTAGTAGCCAAAAGGAAAAGTACCACGCAATACTATTTATTAATCCTTTGTTTTGATTTGCTTTGATGGGCTCCATTCCACTCTGGGTTCCCCAGGCCCAGGGGCAGAACTAGGTCTTCAGCACCTTCCTAAAGAGTATCCACACCCATTTGCACTACTCAGGTGACCCTGAGGACACAGATAAAACTCCAACTGATCTCAGTAACTCTCTAAAAGAATGCGAATGACCAGCTATCTGCAAGGAGTATAAATCCTTCTTACCACTGATTGATGTTCCTCAGTCACGGTTCTATGGCCACCAGATGACTTTTCTTAACAACAACAACAAAAAGTGCTTTTTAAAGAGGCAACTGGACTTTCCTGTTATACTTTGAAGATTTTTCACTTCTCATGCAAGCAACTTCTTCCGCTCAGACTGGATTGTGGGGGATGGAAGGACTTATACATCTTTCAGACAGCTGGTCATTTACATCCTCTCAGAGAGTCATTGAGGCCACTTGGAGGTTTATCTGTGTCCTCAGAATCTCCTGAGTAGTCCTAATGGTCCGTGTAGTTGAAGCCGCCAAGTGCTTCCTTCCATTCCCCACCATCCAGTCAGAGCTGAAAAAGCTTCTTGGATGCAAAATGCCTTCAAAGAAAAACCAGAAAGTCCAGGTGCCTCTTGAAAAAAACATCTTTGGGACAACCATGATCTGGATGACTGAGAATCTCCACAGACATTGACTGGTAGTGATTTTGACAAAGTTGATGGTGTTCAAGTAGTGTTCCAGATGTTTTGATATTACACCAGGGTGCCCATTACTATTGATATTATCCCTGATTTCTTTTCCCAGTTCATTCTAGTTCTGTTTGTAGGTCTTTACATTTTGTGATTTTCCTCCAGTTCCTTTTCTTCTCTTTGGCTATCTCCAAGTACTTCCATGTCCACTACCCAGACTTTTCAACCTTTCTTATTGACAATTGTTAAGTTTGGAGAGTTGCTTGACTGTTTGAATTCTAGTCATGGAACATTTTAGACTCTTCGCTTTTTTGTTACTTTGCCTGTTTTGTGGCCTTGCCAGTTCTTGCTTGCGGGCAACTGGTATTTCTGACAGATATTCTAATGTACCTTAGTGTTATTATTTATTAATTGATGGTCCATGACCAAATCAACAAACATTAAAAGATATATAGCACTTTTAAAAAAAAAAAATCCACACAAATATAAAATACACAGGCCAAAACCTAAACAATGTGGAAATCATCAGCAATTATTTATGTTAAAGCTACAGTGGTTTTTTTAAAAATGACATTTCCCTTGATAGTTTTAGAAATTGGTCACTTAAAAAGAAAGTGATCTCCTTGTCATGAGGGAAATTAAACTTTGTAATAACTGGGGTTATAAATTTTAATGACCATTGAGTGTACAGTGGACATTTTAATAAAACAGATTCAACCTCTGTACTTCAGAGGTGGTATTCAGCAGGTTCTGACCAGTTTTGGAGAACCGGTAGCGGAAATTTTGAGTAGTTTGGAGAACCGGCAAATACCACCTCTGACTGGCCCTGCCCCCATTATTCTCTGCCTCCCGAGTTCCAGCTGATTGGCTGGGTCTTCTTTGGTTGCCCAGCACAGGAGAAGGGAGCTAGAAAGCAGGTTAGTATGTTGGGGAGGGAATGGGATTTTGCAGTAACCTTCCCCCAGGAGTGGGGAGGGAATGGAGATTTTGCAGTATCCTTCTCCTGCCATGCCCACCAAGCCACACCCACAGAACCGGTAGTAAAGATATTTAAATCCCACCACTGCTGTACTTGAATATATTCAAATAGGATTTACATATGGGAGAGTGAAATATCTTCTCATTGTCATCCTTATGTACCAGTTTGGGCCAGAGAGGGAAAAATATTTAATGTAGAGGGTCTTCTGTTTCATTTTTCAATTGCCACTTTTTTTTAATGCTCCTTCCCTGTGGATGTCTTTGGTGAACATAAAATTAGATTAAACCCCCATGAAAGCTGCAGGATTAGTCAGTCATCAGGATTAGAGGTTTTGACTTGGACTTTTTGGACTCGTGCTGGAATCCATCTTCAAGGAAATTCTCTCTAGCACAGTGCTGCTCTGTGTGTGGTGTGTGGTATGATGCCTGTTGTATGTGGCTTTTTAGATGTTGATTGGGGTATGCTGATGGCTGACTTTTAAGTTATTAGCTGTTGTTTGTTTGTGCTGCCCAGCACTTGCCTTTTAAGTACTCGATAGGCTGGTGGTAAATCATCATTCCTATTGATTGATGAAGGGCCCATTTTCCAGGCTTCAATCACTTCTCTGGCTGTTTTTGTGCCTGCTCATCCAACAATCTTAGTAGCTTCAAAATTGAATGCATGTCCTTGTTTATTTCATTGTGGGTACCAATGAGTTTGGGTCTTCTCGTCTGACTGCTTGCTTGTGTTCTTGCAATCTTATGGTTAGACTCTGGCAGTGTGTGATGCCCACTTGCAGACCTCAGAAGCTACTGCTTCTGAAATGTTTTTTGATGTATGTCAGGGTGTGCCATGAGATTGGTCTTATATCTTGTTTCCTCCTTTCCTCCTAATCAATATCTTCACTGTGACGCACAGGCATCTGGTAAAATGTAAGCTACCTTCATAAATATGAAGTATAGGTAAAGGTAAAGGTTCCCCTTGCACATACATGCCAGTCATTTCCAGCTCTGGGTGGTGGTGCTCATCTTCATTACAAAGCCAAAGAGCCAGCGCTGTCCAAGGACGTCTCTGTGGTCATGTGGCCGGCATGACTAAACGCCAAAGGCATATGGAACACTGTTCCCTTCCCACCAAAGTGATCCCTATTTTTCTACTTGCATTTTTACATGCTTTTGAACTGCTAGGTTGGCAGAAGTTGGGACAAGTAACGGGAGCTCAGTCCGTTATGCAGCGGTAGGGATTCAAACCTTGTGACCGACCCAGATTTACTCTTGCAACATTATCCTAGGACATGTCACATTTGCCTTCGTTCATTACAGATATAACTTGTGGCTCACTGTTCAGACTATGCAAACTCAGCCCCCTCGGTAAGGCCTGCAAGCCATATCCAGATCTCTATGCCAGCTTAAGCCAAGCTTTAAAACTTTTTCAAAGTTTGTAATAGAGAATTCCCTTTGAACCATAAATGAATGAATGCAATGCCTCCCTCTGGTATAAAAAAACTAAATAAATCTAAATAATAGATAACTAGGTAGCACATCAATAATGGATAAATGATAAAATTGCAATGGCTGGCAGATGAATTTGAGATGGGGGATAGCACCTTCTTAAGATTAGACCTCACCCCCTTTTCCTGAGCAAACTCTGCCTCATCTCCCAAATATGAATGGCTTTAAACCAGTGATGGGATTCAGCAATTTTTACTACCAATTCTATGGGCGTGGCTTGGTGAGCAGGGCAGGGGAAAATACTGCAAAATCTCCATTCTCACTGCACTCCAGGGGAAGGAGACTGCAGAATCCTCATTTCCTCCCCACCTACTTTCCAGCTCCGTTCACCTGTGCAGGGCAACAAAAGGAGGCCCAGCCAATCAGCTGGGACTCGGGAGGCAGAGAATAGATGCGGGCGGAGCCAGACAGAGGTGGTATTTGCAGGTTCTCTGAACTACTCAAAATTTCTGCTACCAGTTCTCCAGAACTGGTCCGAACTGGCTGAATACCCACCTCTGCTTTAATCCCCAAATTGTTAACCCCCCCCCTTTTAAAGTTTCTCATTCCCACTTGCAACTGATGGTTTGATCCATCCTGGAGTAAAATTGGGATTTCACTATGACCTTGGAATGCCTTTGTGTAACAGTAATGAGGCTTGATAATAAGTTATGGAAATCCCTTTTCCCCTGGAGATCAATGTTCCAGCACAACCACTATTTAGAGACTGGCAAAAAATCTGACCATTGAAACGCAGCCCTCAGATGAGTAAAGCTTTCCATATGCCAGTTAAAATGCTCAGCTCCTTTTTCATGCATTTTTTATGCAGAGTAGTAAGTATATCCATACCTATTAAGAGCAACCCCATCGAAAATGTTCTGAGAAAACTCTATTGATGTATTTATTTCTCTCTCAATGAAATGCTTATGAAGCAAACTCTGAAGTGGTGTTTTTTTTTCCTTCTCCACTTGATGCCATTCTGCAAATACAGCAACCATTTTCTCATCCTTCCACATTTCACTTCTGACTGATGTTGTTGCATGAGGTTGTCCATCATCCTTAAAAAAAATGTGATAGGCTTAAATAGTATGGACAGAAAGGCTTTTGCTAAGGAATAACTGCTAGCAATTGCCTTGATTTGGTTCCTTCAGTCCCATAAATCAGCTCAAGCTTTAGGTATGAGCTCTACAAGACTGGATGCTATTTGATCATATACTATTGGTTCCATTTTGAAAGGCAAAAGAAGAAAAGAGACACCCTTCCAATCTTGTGTAGGATCGTAGAACACAAAATAGACTACGTATGTCAGCTTTCTGTGGTAGTGGGAGGAAGGAAGGGAGGGAGGGAAGGAAAGAGGGAGGAAGGGAAGAAAGAAAGAAAGAAAGAAAGAAAGAAAGAAAGAAAGAAAGAAAGAAAGAAAGAAAGAAAGAAAGAAAGAAAGAAAGAAAGAAAGGGAAAGGAAGAAGAAAGATGGAGAGGGAGGAAAGGAAAGAAGATAAGGAGGAACAGAGGGAGGGAAGGGAGGAAGATATGGAGGGACAGAGGGAGGGAAGGAAGGAAAGAAGGAAGGAAGGAAGGAAAGATGGGAGGGAGGGAAAGGAGGGAAGGAAGGGGGGAAAGGAGGGAAGGGAGAAAGAAAGATGGGGAGAGAGGAAAGGAAGGAGGAACAGAGGGAAGGAGGGAAGGAAGGAAGGGAGGAAGGGAGGGAGGGAGAGAGCAAGGGCATTAGGAAGGAAGGGAAGGGAGGAAGAAAGATGGGGGAAAGAAAGGAAGATAAGGAGGGACAGAGGGAAGGAGTGAAGGAGTGAAGGAAGGCAGGAAAGAAGGAAAGCAGAAAAGAAGGGAGGCAGGAAGGAAGGGAGGGAGGGAAGAAAGGAAGTATAGTGAGGTAGTTCAAACCAGAAGTACACCAAACCTACTAGCTCCAATTTTCTTGTATGTTTAGATTAACAGAGTCTTGCAAATCTGAAAGTGCATTTCTTCCCCATGACTTAACCACCCAAGAAACAGATCTTTGTCACACCCTGTTTCCTGCTGTGGAAGAAGCTGCCTCTCATCTAACCATTGTCCTGGTTGCAACGCTTCCCCTTGTCTCCCAAGATCATCCCCACATACCATTGCAATGTATTAAACATTAAATTTGAGAAACAGTTGTATAGAATTTATTTTATACAGCACATGGATGTTGCCCAGATGCCTTTCATAAGATTTTGTATATTTTTCCCCTTTGGCATTTGACCACAATTCCCATCCTATATGTTGCTCTGGACATCAGGTTGATGCATTCTGCTATTTCTAGAAGACAACGCTTCTTTTTCAAAAGTAATACTACTTCTATGAAGACCAGGAGAAACACAGCAGCACCAAAAACTTAGAAAAACAACATAATGACATCATGATGTTTATGAACAGAGCAAAGGAGTTCCCAACTTTTTTTTTCTTTTTTAAGTGATCTCTTCCCACCTTGACTTATCCTGACATTTGAATGCTTGGGTAGTTTCATATAATCAGCAATGAAGAATCAACAGGGAGTTAGGAGATTAAAAAAAAAAAAAAAACAGCCTCGGAGCATTTCCACAATTATGTCAGTGTGCAATCAAAGCATATGTTGCCCATTTGCTATAATTTTATTCCAAGGAAAACATGCATTTTCAAATATGCCTTTAATACATGTAGACATGCTTAGAGATATGATAATGAAAAAGAAAAATGAAATAAAACACATTTCAAAACAATTTTAACTGCTTCCTACCTGTGGAAGACTAATATAGCTAGGAGACAAAATGTTTGTGCTTGTTTTCATGGAAACATCAATTACGGAGGAGGAGGAGGAGGAGGAGGAGGAGGAGGAGGAGGAGGAGGAGGAGGAGGAGGAGGAGGAGGAGGAGGAAAAGAGATGATGGATAGATGGATGGATGGATGGATGGATGGATGGACAGACTGACAGACAGACAGACAGACAGATATGAGAGAGGAGGAAAAAGTAAAGGACAAAGAGAAAGAGGAGGAAAAGTTGAAAGTGGAGAAGGAGAAAAGTGAAGGAGAAGGAGAAAGACAAAGTGGAGGAGAAGGAGAAAGAGAAAGAAGAGGAGGAGGAGATAAATAAAGATGAGGGAAAGGAAGGAGAAATAGGAGGAGGAGGAGAAGTGATGTAAACAGAATGCATGCATACATGTATGTGTATATGTGCATAAATGTGTATATCAATATATATTGATACTAAATATATCAAGCAATATATTTTGTACTTATTTTTGCTATTTTTTTTTTGTATCACCCACGTATACTTGGAAGAAAATCACATCAAACATAATGGACATTTTTCTTAATATGGATGTATAGAATTGTGACATATTTATTGCAGCATCAGTATTTTACTAATAGAAATACTGGTGTGTGTATATCAGCAAAGGCATCCTTGTTCTTTTCACATGAAAGTATAGTATGAGCACAAATATGTTGGGGGAGGGGAAGTTTCTAAAAAGCTTCCCCCCCCCCCCCGCAAAGTAGCAATAGCAAAAGCACATAGACTTATATATCTCTTCATAGTGATTTTAAGTTTACAGAGTCAGTGTATTGTCCCCAACAATCTGGGTCCTTGTTTTACCAAAGGATGAAAGGCTGGGTCAACCTTGAGTTGGTCAGAATTGAATTGCTGGCACTTGGCAGAAATGGCCTACAGTACTGCATTGTAATCACTGCAAGTGTTGCTTTTCTTTTCTTTTCTTTTCTTTTCTTTTCTTTTCTTTTCTTTTCTTTTCTTTTCTTTTGAAAATTTTATTTGGGTTTTCACAAAAACAACATACAAATAAAACATCTTTTTTGAAAATAGCATAGTCCCAGGTTATCACTTCTTCATACAGACACAAAACTCAATTTCATGCTCATTTTTATATTCTATTCCATATCTTATTACCATTTTATATTTTCTACATAGTTTTTCCCCTCTTCTAATATTCTCAACCTGGTTTTGATTATCTCAATTCAAATCATTATATTTATACTTTTGTCTGTCCTGTTACAATTTCACATTATCTTTTCTTATTAAACATTTTTTTCCCTGTAGTTACCAATTAGAGTATGACACCTTTATATCCTTTAATTTTATCCATTCAAGCTCTTATTTAAGCTTCAATGTATAGCTTTAAGATTATAGCATTCAATATAATACATAACTTCCAATCGAATTCTGCTTGGTACATTCTTAAAATAGACACTATATTCTTAAAAAGAAATATATATATATATATAACACATTCTATTCCAATTCAATTCTATCATTTATATGCATTAAAATCTTAACATCTTTAACATTTCTTTTAAATTGAATATCATACTTCCTTGGGAACACTTATAAACTTTCCATAGTTAATTCTTTTTTTCCCATATTTCTCACTTATATTTTTATAAATCATTACTTAAAAATGTTCCCTTTTAATTCTCTCAATCATTTTAATTCATTTATTTATTAACAAACATCCCACTGCATTACAGTAAATATTTTATCCATCATCATATTTTCTAAAGTTATTTCTATTTGTAATATAGCAAAGCTATTTTATGTACCTTTGCAGAATCCCTTTTACAATTAATTTTTCACCCATTATCTCTAAACAAAACTTATGGTTACAATCCTTATATCTTTTCCCTGTTTCTCCATTTCTTGTTTCTGTCTTTTACAACTTCTTTTCCTTGCCTTCTTCCCCCTCTTCTTCCCCCTGCCCTTTTTACCCCCTCATCTCTCTACTTCTAACTCTCTCATCTGTAATCCCCTCATCTGTTGCTTTCTAATATTATACTTATCTTTCAAATTGTTCTTCTTTTTGGTTGTTTTTTCTAATCTTAAACCTTTCACTCTCTTTCCGCCCTTTTCTTTTCCCCCCCACTTAAAATTATTTGATCATTAAAAATGGCTTCTTCTTTGTCCCAATCTTCTTGTTCTGCAAGCATTTCTTGTTGCTTCTCATAGTTCCAGATCTCCATTTCTAAGAATTGAAACACGAAGCCAAAATAACTTCTCCCTTCTTGTGCATCTTCTTTCCATTTTTTAAGTTCCGTTTTCAGTTCTTCTAAGAGAGATACCATTTTAAAAACTTTTAAACAACCACCCAGTTAATTTTAGTCATCTAGATGCAAAAACCAAAAATCACCAAGTAATCCAAATAATCCAAGGCTGTTTCTACTTGCTTATTTTTTCCACTTTCTCTTCCTGGGGTTCTATTATTTTGTTACCAAGTTTCCATTAAAATGTGTCTTTGAGGAATCTTGTTAAAATTTCACTGTAAGTTCCTTTTAATTACAGTTCCATTCCTTAATTCCAGGCAGTCTCCTCCATTTTTCCAGATCCTGCCCTTCTATTCTTTTTTTTCTCCTTTCCAGCTTTTAAAAACTTTTAAATGTCCAGAAATCTTTATTTATCCCTTTGACTTTTATTTTCAGCTTAGATGGCTATTAATGTCAAAGTGGATTTTTTTTCCAGTTTCTTGCTTAAGTCTCTTAGCTGTCAGTATAAGGAAGGGAAGAAAAAAAATCTAATCCTTTCCCTTCTCTCTCTCCTTCGCAGCTTCAAAATCTTCTTTGGGAACAATGTTGTTAAGTTTAAATTCCAGGGTACCTTATTTGTTGCTTTTGCTGTTTGACCCGGTCAACCAAAACTTTCTCTTCTTATCTTCCTCCTGCACATTGTTTTCCAGTCGAGTTCTTCTTTGTGGTGGCCATTTCTGACCACCACTGCAACCGCCTTCGGGAAAGGGAGTAATGGCCAGCTGGGGAGGAGAGATGCAGCTCTCCTCAACCCTGCTGGCAGTCTCCCCCCTCTTCACCACCTCAACGGGGTGGCTTAGCCCCGAAACCAGCCGGCTCGGGGTGCTCCAGCGGCGAGCACGGATCGAAGCCTCGCAGAGATGAGGTTTCGGTCTGTCACCGAAGAAGCTCAAACCGGAAGTCTCAAGTGTTGCTTTTCTATTTGTTCAGCAGTAGCATCTCCTTCATAGACCACTCTATGTGGATGAGGAAAAGAGAGACAGAGAAGGAGAGGAAGGGAGAGGGAGGGAAAGAAAAGGAAGGAAGGAGGGAGGGAAGGAGGGAGAAAGAAGGAAGGGA
This sequence comes from Pseudonaja textilis, assembly GCF_049901715.1. Lineage (NCBI taxonomy): Eukaryota > Metazoa > Chordata > Lepidosauria > Squamata > Elapidae > Pseudonaja > Pseudonaja textilis. Next base: position 52,785,319 of record NC_141995.1, read on the forward strand.
AGAGAAAAGAAGGAAGAGATGGAGGGAGGGAGGGAGGGAGGGAGGGAGGGAGGAAGGAAGGAAGGAAGGAAGGAAGGAAAAAAGAAAGAAAGAAAGAAAGAAAGAAAGAAAGGAAGGAAGGAAGGAAGGAAGGAAGGCAGGAAGGAAGGAAGGAAGGAAGGAAGGAAGAAAGAAAGGAAGAAAGAAGATTAAGCACTCTGGCTCACTTTTCCTCCTTGGCTTCCTTGGTTACGTGGATCAGGAGCTTCATTAAAAGGAAGTGAGGAGAAAATATGCATTAGAAAATGCTTCTAGTTATTGAATTGATTGTTAGGGTTTTTTTCATCCCATAGCATGTAGGTCTCTCCATGGGTATGCCCATTCGGAAGTTCAGCCTTGAGCCTCTTAAACCATGACTTCCCAAAAGTTTCCCTCAAGTTCTTGGCATTCTTTCCAACTGTTCGACAAATTTCAGTTTTGGCTCTCCTGCAGATGTTACCCAGACAGAAACTTGGCTATGCATTGAAGGATGAGGATGTAGAAAGCAGATGCAACAGTGTGCCTTTCACATCAGCCTCTTTCCCCCCACCCCACCCCGGTTTCTGATAAATTATGAAAAGGCATAACAAAGAATTTGATCTCACCATAGGGATTATTCTTTCCTGCAGTCAGTTTGTTTATTTTAATGGCTCTCATCACCCATCGCTAGCTTTATGTTTTTATGGAGTGATGGTATGCTGCAATTAAATTAAATGATGGGTGCAGGAAACTTTGCATGTTGTGTCTTCAAAGGTTTTGGAATAAGTTTCATTTCTCTGCCACTTTTTCTTTTTTATATATTTAGGGATGTAAAAGGGAAAAAAAATAGAGCATAGAATAATAGGACAGTAAGGGAATCTGGAGGTCTTCTCATCCAACCTCTTGATCAAGCAGGGGACCCTATACCGTTCCAGACAAATGGCTGTCCAGTCTCTTCTTAAAAACCTCCAGTGTTGGAGCACCCACAATTTCCAGAGGCAAACCATTCTATCGATATGTCAGCCTTGGAAGCCATTTTTCACTTGGAAGCTTCGAGGCTGCCACATTGGGTGGCTGGGATTTTAGGAGGCGGGATTTCATAGTGGGGTAGAAGTTTAGACACAACAACACTCTTTCGAGAGAATCAAGGACATGTTGCCCTGCACTTGGAGACGAGTGTCTGGAGGAAGGTCTCCAGTTGGGACAACGATTGATTGGACCATGTGATGGACTGGTGGGTACAAGGCAGAGGTGGTATTCAGCAGGTTCTGACCAGTTCTGGAAAACCGGTAGCAAAAATTTTGAGTAGTTTGGAGAACCGGCAAATATGACCTCTGACTGGAGATTTTACATCCTTCCCCTGCCACGTCCACTAAATCACGCCAACGGAACCAGTAGTAAAAAAAAAAAAGAATCCCACTGTTAGGAATAACAAGGGTACCTAACGTAGTTTGGGTAAAATAATATATATAAACCATGATAGTAAGTTTAAGTGTGTGTCACTTTAAACTGCAAAGCATGTAATTTTGGGTGCGGTGTGAAACCGCCATAAGAGGGAGCAAGAGAACCTGCTGATTGCTGACAATTCGCTGACGATTACTGGTTTGATGGATTGATGGTTTGTTAACTGTGTGTTTCCCTACTGCTGAGTTGCTGAACGTTGAAGGAAGAGAGGAGTTTTTGACTTCTTCATATCTCTACTGCGAGGAGATATATTACTGGACTGATATTTGTAAGTTTATTGACCTCTCTTTTTCGACACTGGACTTTGCAACTGAATAATCCCCGGACGGACTGAATTAGTGAATGATATATGGACTGTTTGACTATGCTAAAACTCTTGCTGGAATAAACTATTTAACTAGCACATTGTATCTGTTTTACTGAGTGTAAGCTACAAAAACGTTTATCTCACATATTTTGCCTGCCTGCCTGCCTGCTGTGCAGATTCTGCTAGGGTGTATCCCTAACACCCACCACTGGTGCAGGGGATGGATCTTTGATTTTTATTTTGGGAAGGGAAAACCAGGAATTCTCAAATTCAGGTTTTCCCAGATGTGCCAATATGACAACTCTAATAAAATGGAACTTTGAGGAGATGTTTGTCTTGGAGTTTATTGGTTTGGAGATGGTTTGTTGGAATGCTGACATAATAATTGTTCTCAATGTCAGGATATTTCTTCTTAGATTGGATCTGTTTTTTAATGATTTTCCACATTACTTCTATTCTTTCCCTTGTGTCCCTTGGAGAATGAGTTGACTCCTCCTTCTCTGTGGCAGCCCCTCAAGTTCTGGAAGACTGCTGTCATATCACCTCTTGTCCTTCTCTTTGTCCATTAGAACATACCTAAATTCGTCAATTTTTCATTGTAGGGTTTAGCCTCCAGGCCAGCAGTGGCATCCCACCTGTTCCACTACCGGTTTGGTGATCGCGCACCTAGTGCATGTGCACCTAGTGCACGCATGCAACTTCTCACACACCAGCTGAAGCCTGCAGCACCAATCAGGGTGGGAGGGCCGATCCTGTGCTTTTCTCTTCTTTCTCCTCTCAGCTGATCGTCGGAGACTTTTTTTTACCACTGTTCAGCCAAATGCTACTGGTTTGGCTAAACCAGGCCGAACCGATAACTTACCACCACTGCTCCAGGCCCCTTTTCATTGTCATTGCTCTTCTATGCACTCTTTCTAGGGCCTCAACATCTTTTTTTTTTTGCATTGTGATACAATACAGGATGCAATTGATGTATTTTGTATTGTATTCCAAACCCTGAAAATATATAAAAATCACACATTTTACCCCCTGAAACTTCTCACACCACTTCTGACATTATTCACTTTCTATCAATGCCTGGTGTGGCTGTTGAATTGAAAAAAATTGTGCAGCCTTGAAATAAAGAAAAGGTCATGATATTGTAACTTTGCTTGACCACTTTTTTTTTAAAGGGACCACAGCATTTTATTTCACATAATGAGCATAATGCAGACTAATTTTATAAAGATAATGGAGACAAAACATTCAGAACAGAAATAATATTTTATCAAGGAAAATTCACCCAAATCTGTATAGATTGAAAAATAGAAGCCTTTGAGGGATTCAAGAAAAAGAAGTCTAAAGTAGGGGTCGCCAACCATTTGGACCTGAGGGATCACCAAACTCATAATTTTAAATCCCGTGGACCAGAGACCCTGGGAAAATTCCCCCAAAAGTCTGCAGGAAAATTCCCCACCCCATTTTTCTACCGATCAATCATTCTTTATTTGGGATCACAGGATACCACCTCCAGCTCCATTCTCAGGGCGGTGGGGGAGAGAGAGAGAAAGAGAGAGACTTTTGGCTTCATGCAAGGAAAGCAGCAGAAGTCTTTCTTTCTCTCTCCCAAACTCTACCAGAAATGAGTCTTTGTGAGACTTGTCGCACCAGCGCAGCCTCTTGGAGCAAGGATGCCTTGCAGGGTCCCAAAGACTCATTTCTGGTGGAGTTTGGGGGAAAGAAAGATTTTTGCTGTTATCCTTGCATGCAGCCAAAAGTAGAAGAAGAAAGAAGCAGAAAGAAGCAGCCCAGTGGCCAGGCCAGGCGCATGTGGTGAGTGGGGCAAGTTTCCCCCTCCGCCCTTTCCCCCCTCACCTCACTACCTCATGGTGTTCACAATGCAAGCGACTCAATCTTGTGTTCCTGTGGGCCATGTGGGTGGCACAGCCTTCTGTTCCCGCGCAGCCTGGATTAATTGCTTTGGGGGGTGACATTTCTCTGTGGACCACCAAAATTTTCTTGTGGACCACCAGTGGTCCCCGGCCCTTTGGTTGGTGACCACTAGTGTAAAGTAAACTGTAATATAAAATAAGTAAAATCTCCTTTGAGTTAAGCTTCAATTCAGGTGTCTTCATGGACATAGACATATCATTTGGCAAATTTCAATGAAAATTGTAAGTCATTTCCCATTGTCTTCTTCCAGGGTACAGATAAACCTTTTGCTTGTAATTCCCTGGCAGTCTGTCATACAAAAAATAACTCTCATGCTTAGTTTCTAAGTCCAGAGTAGGCATGGTTTGATGGTCTCCTGGTGGGCCAAAGTTGTACAGAGTGACAATGTAGAAGAAGGTACAACTAACTGGAATGAACGTAAAGCAGCCCCCTCCCCCCAGTCCAAGGCTAGGTGCAGTGGCCTAGAGGTAGAGTTCTCGCCTCACAATCAGGAGGTTGTGAGTTCGATCCTAGGTAGAGGCTAATGTTTGGAATAGACTCTCCTGCTTGAGCAGGGGGTTGGACTAGCTCAGGGGTCGCCAAGCTTTTGGACCTCGGGGACCACCATAATTTTAAATCCTGAGAACTGGAGACCCTGGGAAAATCCCCCCAAAAGTCTGCATTATCCATCCTGTTTTCTTCTTTCAATCATTCTTTATTTGGGATTGCAGGATACCATCTCCAGCTCCATTCTCGGGGTGGGGGGAGGAGAGAGAGAGAGAGACTTTTGGCTTCATGCAAGGAAAGCAGCAGAAGCAGCAAAAGTCTTTCTCTCCCCCAAACTCTGCCAGAAATTAGTCTCTATGAGACTTGTCATGCTGACGCAGCCTCTTAGAGCAGGAGGACTTGCAGGGTCCCAAAGACTCATTTCTGGCGGAGTTTGGGGGAGAGAAAGAAAGACTTTTGTTGCTTTCCTTTCATGCAGCCAAAAGCAGAAAAAAGAAGCAGAAAGAAGCAGAAAGAAGCAGCCCGGCGGCCAGGCAAAGCGTGTGGGGTGCATGGGGCAAGTTCCCCCCTCCTCTCCCCTCCCCTCACTACCTCGTGTTGTTCTCAATGCAAGCAATGCAAGCCTTGTGTTCCTGTGGGTCATGTGGGCGGAACAGCCTTGTGTTCCCACACAGCCTGGATTATTTGCTTTGGGGGTGACATTTCTCTGTGGACCACCAAAATTTTCTCATGGACCACCAGTGGTCCCCAGCCCACTGGTTCATGACCACTGGACTAGATGACCTCCAAGGTCCCTTTCAACTCTGTTATTCTATGTTAAACTTGTACAGGGGGTGGGACTAGAAGACATTCAAAGACACTTCCAACCCTATTATTCTAGGCTCTATGAGTTTCTTCCGACTCCTGTTATTCTGTTGTGTGATAAAATCCTTCTTATTTATAATTGACAGAGGAAGGATTAAATACTTTGAATTTTCTTCTAATGTTTTTCTTTAAAACATGAGAAAATGTCCTAGCCTGGATTTTTTTTCCCCAGGATTTTTAGTGCTGAATTTGTACCTCTTTCCAAGGAAAAGCCTTAGCTCCTTAAATCCCACCAGGAGGAGTCAAGATCCAACTTATTTAATGAAGCTGTGAAAAAAGCACAGTAGGTCTGCTCTTATTCCCAGAGCAACAGAGTACGATTAAATGATAAGGAAATGGAAAATCTGCAGGAATTGCAGAACATGAAAAAGTCTTGACCAGAGTTAGAAGGCATCCAATATCTTTTAATGAATCTTTTTATCCAACTCATTTGATTATTAAGAGCTTGGTGGTACAGTGGTTAGAATGCAATACTGCATGTTAATTCTTCTGACTGCCAGCAGTTTGACAGTTCGATTCCAAGTGGCTCAAAGTTGACTCAGCCTTCCATCTTTCCAAGGTTGGTAAAAATGAGGGCCCAGATTGTTGGGGGCAATAGGCTGACTCTGTAAGTTGCTTAGAGAGGGCTATAAATCACTATTCAGCGGTATGTAAGTCTAAGTGCTATTGCTATTATGAAATAGCATCTTCCCCGAGCATTTCTCAAGGGAAACCCTATAAAAGTGCATTTTATTATAGCAGTATGACAAGATTCTTGTAATTATGTTTTTATCTCCAGAGCACAAGTTCATAGGCAGAATAAACTCCTTTCATATTATGCCATCTACTGTTATGTTCTTTGATTCAAATTCCTTCCTTCCTTCCTTCCTTCCTTCCTTCCTTCCTTCCTTCCTTCCTTCCTCTTTTCCTACCCTTCCTTGTGATACAGCAGTCATATTGCACATCAGCAAATGAGCAACAAAATATTATCGCAGGCAGCCTCCTGCGCCATGGTGGGGTAGGGGGGCGTTTTTGCCCTCTCTGGGCTCCGAAGGCATTCCTCAAGCCTCCAGGAGGGTGCAAGTGACCTCCCCAGGCTCCAGAGGCCCTTTGGGGGCCAGAAAAGGGCCTGCTTCTGGCCTTCCAGAGCCTCTGGGAGGCCCATTTTTCACCATCCCTGAGTCTCCGGCAGGCCCTGTACTTACTTGGCATCCAAAATGGGCCAAGTGGGGACTCCTGGGAGGGGAGGGGTGGGCGGGGCCAGCCAGGGGTGAGATTTACCGGTTTGCCGAACTGGCTATTAAAAATGATAAAATTAGCTACCAGTTTGCCCGAACCGGGGAGAACTAGTAGCAGCCCATCCCTTGCTGGGGGCTAAATAGGTATTTCTACCTATAGTTACCTGTAGTCTACCTATAGTTATTATTATCGACCTATAAAACAACTATAAAAGAAATACAACGACTTTTACAATGCCAGAAACTAGCGAGCATGGGTTTGAAAGCAACACATGACTATCAAGGTAGACATATCAATCCATCCATCTACAAAGCTAACTGGTTCCGGATGAAAAGCCACTCAAAGTTACTGATCAATAACTATTCTGGAGTCCTTCCTATACAGCTATGGTTCCTATTGTAGAATGTGTCTGATGCCAATTTTTCCAATTAATGTATGCCTTATTGTGAGAACTTCAAAGGGTAAATTAAACAATGGCCTCTCTATTCCCCACACGCAGCCTTAGAAATTGATCAACACATTTAAAAATGTTCAAACATCATTCAGTCTTTTGTCATTCACCTTAAGAATCGATGTGCATGAATGTTTTTTATGTGAACAGATATATTTATATTGTATTTCCCTTTATAAACTTCTTATTATAGTTGAATACATTGTATGAATTTGCTATATTTTTCTTCCTTTCCTTTCCTTTCTTTTTCTTCCCTTGCTTTCCCTTCCCTTCTCTTCCCTTTCCCTTCCCTTTCTCTTTCCCTTCCCTCCCTTTCCCTTTCCTTCCTTCCCTCCCTTCCTCCATTCTTTCTCTCTCTTTCTTTCTTTCTTTCTTTCTTTCTTTCTTTCTTTCTTTCTTTCTTTCTTTCTTTCTTTCTTTCTTCCTTCCTTCCTTCCTTCCTTCCTTCCTTCCTTCCTTCCTTCCTTCCTTCCTTCCTTTCTTTCTTTCTTTCTTTCTTTCTTTCTTTCTTTCTCTCCTTCCTTCCTTCCTTTTTTGTGTATATATTTGCAATAAAAAGTATGTAGAGCAGAGGGATTAGTCATTAGTGTTGCACGTACAGCAAATTTAAAATAGTAAGATAATAAAAGAATGTACAGGAAATTTAACATTTGCTAAGATACTGAGGTTATGGAGGGAGGCAGGTTGAATAGATGAAATATTTTATTGGTATGGGAATTAAAGGAAGCGTTTTCAAAGCCAATGATGGCAATTCCTAAAGGTTTTACAGTGAGTGATTAACATAAGAACTGTGTTCTTGGCTTGAACAGAATTGAAGTAAATGACCACTTACCTGTAAGGAAATAGTCACCCCTTCCAACTTCCTTTTATATTCCTTGAGGATTTTATTTAAGGGAAAATTCTGCAATTAGACTGGTCAGAAAATCATACAAGGCTGCATTAACCAAGTTTAGTCTGGGCTAAACTTGAAGCATTAGCACAACACGGGGAGAAACATCTGCAAAAAATCCTCGGATCAATACTCAGGTATTGATGGCCAGAGGGCTGGAGAAGACAGCTACTCATTAAAGTACATCTCTTTGATTTATTTCAGTTTCTTGTGGACATAAATTTTTATATCTCATATCTTTTTTTTCCAAAGAAATGTCTCTGCTTTTTTGTGTGTTTTGTATGCCACTTTTCTCGTCATCTAAAAAAGTGTCATTTTCACTTCCTAATAAATGCATGTTAATGAGCCTCCTTTCATAATCCAGATGAAGCATTTCGGTTAAATGCCAAATCTAATAAAAAGTTGATTGGAAAGAAGAAATGTTCTACTGCTCATACCATTTGAGGAAGTAACAATTAAGACTGTTGGTTTAAAAATGAATTAAATTCTCTGATTATTATTATTTTTTAAGATCCAGGCAGTCCTCAACTTATGACTTACAACCATCCCTGAGCCCAAAATTCCCCCCATTAAGCAAGAAGGCTGTTCCAACCCTATTATTCTATGTTCTATATGAGTCTTGCCCCATTTTGTGACCTTTCCGGCTACAGTTGATAAGTGATTCACCACAATTGTTGAGTTTGTCACGTGGTTGTTAAGTGAATCTGGGCTTCACCTTTGACTTTGCCTATCAGAAGGTCTCAAAAGGTGATCCCAGAAGAGACGTGGTGGCCCAAGTGGTTAGAGTGCAGTACTGCAGGCTACTTCTACTGACTGCTGGCTGCCAGAAGTTTGGCAGTTAGAATCCCACCAGGCTCAAGGTTGACTCAGCCTTCCATCCTTCCGAGGTGGGTAAAATGAGGACCCAGATTGTTGTGGGGCAAGAGTCTGACTCTGTAAGTTGCTTAGAGAGGGATGTAAAAGCACTGTGAAGCAGTATATAAGTTTGCTATTATTTTCTGACCCAGCCTTTACAAAAGCAAGAAACAAACATCTCACAAAGAAAAGCCCCTCTTTATTTACACATTGGGAATTAAATGCATTCACCAACGTCCTGCAAGAAGTTATCTGAAACAGTAGTCCTTATCAGCTCATTATGATAAATGCAAGGCCCTGAGCTCCCAGCCAGGAGGCTGCAAATTAAGTCAGGTCAGTAACCTCAGTTCTGGTACAAGGAGCAGAAATAACTTCCCAGAAATTTAGTTTAGTTTACTTTATTGTCATTGCACCTCGTACAACGAAATCAAACACCATCTTCAGTGCACATCATGATCATGAAAAGAAACACAAACACACATCTTTCACCCTTCACACATTGAACCGAAGCCCCCCGACACCGCACCAACACTGCACTATACAGCAGAATTCAAAAAAGCTACTGCCCTGGGATAGAAGCTGTTTTTTAGCCTGTATAAATGAGAAGAGTTGTCTGCTACAACCAAACCACTCCTCTTTCCTCCTATTTATTCCCCAGCCAGGGAGGGGCCATTCAGCATTCACTTTGTTTTGCTTTCCAAACCATCTCATTGCCCTCCATTGTTTACCTCTCCTATCTGCTATGTGCATACGCGTATATGGAACAGGCCCCAGCTCTTCCTCCTCCTCACTCATCTCTGATTCCAAAAGCAGCTGCCTCTCTGGATGGGAAATGAAAGATGGCCCTGGCTCTATCTCTGTGCCTGACACTGAGCATCCATCAGAGCCTTTCCCAGGCTCCAGAACTGGCCCCAGTTCTCCCCCAACCTTCTCATCTTCTGAGTCTGCTGCCAGCTCTGCTGGCAGCTGGAAAGCCACAACATATTGCTAGTGCTAGTGCTATCATATCATCCAGGACTCTGCAATTGTCACAAATATGAGCCAATTCTCAAAGTGTCTGAATTTTGATTATGTGACCTTGGGGATGCTATAATGGTTGTAAGTGTGAAAAATGGTCATAAGTTACTTGTTCAAAACCATTGTAACTTCAAATGGTCACCAAATGAGCTGTTGTGAGAAATGCCTGTAGTTCCTTGGTAGAGAACTGTCTAGCTTTCTTACATGTGTATTGCCTTGTATTCCAGGATGAAAGAAATATGGAAGTTTGATTTCGCTTTAGGGGAAATACTAGCATGATCCAAGCACATATTTTCCAAAACTATAGTTGCATATTCCTTGGGTCCTTGGTTCACAAAATATCATTTGTTAACAAAAGTTAAGAAAGAGCGATGGAAGGGAAAACCTTTACTGAGATTTACATGTGTATTGCCTTGTATTCCAGGATGAAAGAAATATGGAAGTTTGATTTCGCTTTAGGGGAAATACTAGCATGATCCAAGCACATATTTTCCAAAACTATAGTTGCATATTCCTTGGGTCCTTGGTTCACAAAATATCATTTGTTAACAAAAGTTAAGAAAGAGCGATGGAAGGGAAAACCTTTACTGAGATTTCATCTATGCTTTTTGTAGTCCAGGTTGTTAGAGAATACAAAGTGAGTGCCGCATTATCTTTAATTTGAAAATAGACATGAGGAATGGATAATAAGTTCAAGAGGGTTGGCTAGATGCAAAGATATTGACCTGCAGATCAGGGTTTTTTTTTTTCACTTGGAAAGAATCTATGCTGCCAGTAGAGATGAAAATTGGGCGTATTTTTTTTTTCAAAACTACAGCTGTATATTCCCTGGGTCCTTGATCTTTACCTTGATTCACAAAATAGCATTTGTTAACAAATGTTAAGGGAGGGAAAGCTCTTTACTAAGATAGCATTTGATGCATTCTGTAGTTCAAATCGTTAGAGAATATAATGCGAGCACTTCATCATCTTTAATTTGAAGATAGACAAATGGACAATAAGTTCAAGAAGGTCAGCTAGGTGCAAAGATGTTGACCTGCAGATCCAATTTTTGCACTTGGAAAGAGCATTTGTTGCAAGTAGATATGAAATGTGGCACAGATTTATGCTGGACCTCTTTCAACTTCAGTGAAACTAAGTCTGCTTCAGCCTTGGGCTTGGGTGAATGTGTGTGTACTTAAACTAAAGCTATTGCCCCAAAGCAATTTCTTAAAGCAAGACATTCATTACACATTTGACATTACATGAACCAAAGGTCCGATGTTAATTGCCAATGCATTGGCAATCTCCTTCCCAGGCTGTGCTTAAATGATCGCTGTTTACTAAGTATTATCATGTTGAGATTAATTGTGCATTTTTATTATCTGCTAATTACTTTTTCCAACTTGGTCCAACAGAAAATGAAATAACTGACCTGAATCTTTGAAGTCTGCCAAAAAAAAAAAAAAAGGTCTTAAGATGGACCAGCATTTTCTGTACCCTGGGTCAAAGTCAAAATAAACTTGCATGTCCTTTCTGATGGGGGAAAATATCTGGATTTTGAAGAACACAGAATATAAGGCCAGTTTCTGTACTTATTGTGTTTAGCTAGGTCAAAGCAATTTCTGGAAAAGTCTGCCATTACTTTGATTTACTCCAGAATTTGGGTGAGGTTATGCCTTTTAAAAATTATCCACTTGTATCATAGACTTTGGCATTTCAAATACATATCAGGTGTAATTTTCAGGTTCAAAACTATGGTATTTTCAGTGTAAAGTCCTATTCCCCATTATCACGATGGTCCATTTTACAGGTTTATAACTAACCTGGAACAGCCTAATCAGCATTGCACATTTGATCCATGATATCAAATAGAAGAATTGTAATGTGAAGTTCAGTCAGGCGATCTAACAGATGTTGGGTGAAAATGAATTCAAGGGGGACAGTTGAATATTTTTGCAGATAGAAAGAAATGTATTAAACATTGCCAGTAATGTTCATCAGCACAGTGAATTCTCTTCTCTTCTCTTCCCTGATTTCAGAGCTAATTTTTTTTGATCCTGCTGGTTGATTGTTCTGATGTCCCAGCAAGCTAGGACTTACATGAATTTTTCTTTCCTCTAGTTCCAGACTGATTCTCCAAAACACCTAAGGGCTGGACAAATAATGGATCAAAGAACATCAAAGAAAGACCCAATCTAGAACTTAAGGAAAAAGTTTCTGACAGTGAGAATCATTAATTATTCTGGTTGCCTCCAGAATAACAGAATGTCAGTTAGAAGGGACCTTGGCAGACTTCTAAACTAATCCCTTGCCCAAGCAGGAGGCCTATACCATTTCAGACAAATGGTTATCAACTCTCTTCTTAGAACCTCCAGGGTCGAAACACCTATAACCAGTGGTGGGATGCACCACTTTGGCCAAACCGGTTGTTATATTGCTGGCTGGCCCCTCCTCTCTCCTCCCAGGAGTCCCCACGCACCCTGTTTTGACTCCCAGGTAAGTGCAGGGAGGCCTACTAGGTGCAGCAACACCCCCTGGTCCATTTTTGCTCCCAGGAGGCTTCAGGGAAGCCTACTAGACCCAAAAGAGGGCAGGGGGGGCAGCATCCCCTCCCCCAGCCCATTTTTTGCTCCCAGGGGGGTGAAGGAGGCCGAGCACTGCCCTTTACACACCATGGCCATGTCCACCATGTCCATGTCCACCTAGTCGGTCATTAAGGCAGAGAACCGGTTGTTAAATTATTTGAATCCCACCCCTGCCTATAACATATGGAGACAAATAACTGATTAACTGTTCCAATAGCTGAGCTATTTATAATAAAATCAATCCTTCCTTCCATTTATCCCCAAGTTGGTAATCATACTGAGGTCCAAATTCGTAATCATACTTTCCTCTATTTCTTTCTCTCCCTCCCTCTCTTTCTCCTTCCTTCCTTCCTTCCTTTTTGTTATACAGAAGTCATGTTGCTGGCACAAAAATATTCCTTTTCTGTCCAAGGCACAGCCTTGAATGGAACCAGACAGGCAAATGAGACTCATTTTTGATGGGATTATGACTAAGCCATAATAATAAAAGTACCTCTTTTTCCCCGCAAGTCAGTATACCTCATTTATGCATCCCACAAAATGCACATGCATTAAAAGAATGATTGGCACACCAGAAACAGCCCAACATCCTTCATGCAGCTTGCACATAAAGAATAGATTTTAATATTGCTACATTAATTAAGCCAAGTTTCTTGGCAATTACTCTTATCCACTTACTCATGTTTATATTAACTGCTCTTCTTCCCACTTCAGTGATACTCTATATAAGCTTATAATTGAAATATAAATTCAAAATTTGATTTAAAAAAAGGAATATGATTTTGGGAAGGAATAGATCATGCTTTAACCTAAACATTAGGAATTAAGATTTGTGTGTGTATTGTATTCTTTCATAAGTTATATGGTATTATCAAAAGTCATATGTTTAAAAAAATCCTGTTTCAGTTCTCAGCAGTAGCTGGCTAATCTTGGCCAATCAAAAAATTGTCCAGAATTGGACATATGAAATACTTTGATGGAAAACCAATAGGTGTGTGTGTTTGTGTTTATTTGTGCATGTATGTGTTCAAGTCAATACAGTGTTCATGCTAAAGATTTTTGGGGGAAGTAGTTTGTTATTGCCTTCTTCTTGGGGTTTAGAGAAAGTGACTGGCTCAAATTTACCTAGCTGGCATCATGCCCAGTGCCCTTAACCATTACAGAAAACTGTCTCTCTATAAGATAGCTTCAGAAATCAAATCACACACAGCCTTACAGATTTGAAGAAGGTAATGACAATCCATTAGCTGCCCCCCAAAAATGTGATGGGCATATTCATATATGATCAGAAATCCAACTTCAATAAAGGGAATCTTTATTAATTATGGACAAATTATCCAGTCCTATGAAAAAAAATCTAAAAATTAGCACTCCTTCCTTCCTTCCTTCCTTCCTTCCTCCCTCCCTCCCTCCCTCCCCTTCCCTTCCCTTCCCTTCCCTTCCCTTCCCTTCCTTCCTGGTTCCAAGTAATAAATACAAGCAAGCAAGCAAGACTCCAAGGCAATTTAATTCCTCAAAGATTACTTTCATTGGAAATATCATATTAGCACATATCTGGTGAAAACCGTCTCTGAAAACTCCCACAGTTTTCACTTTATTAAAACTAAAAGATTTTCTACTTTCTCAAAACAATCAGTCACATGGTCCAATCACCATGCAGTACATCAACCGGGTGGCATCACTCTGCCTTCTTCTAACCAGGCATGAGAATGTCCTTGGTTTCCAAGAGAAAGTATTTTGTTTTGACTACAAAAATCCCTCTATCTCAAGTCCCCCTCCCTGACTCTCAGCTCCCAGTGTAGCAACACGGAAGCAGACAAAATTGTTTCAGTCAGGACAGCTTCAGGGTTGACACCTACCTTCCTTCCTTCCTTCCTTCCTTCCTTCCTTCCTTCCTTCCTTCCTTCCTTCCTTCCTTCCTTCCTTCCTTCCCTCTCCCTCCCTCCCTCTTATCTAACCTTCTTTCCTTCCTCCCTCCCTGTTATCTCACCTTCTTTCTTTCCTTCCTTCCTTCCTTCCTTCCCTCTCCCTCCCTCCCTCTTATCTAACCTTCTTTCCTTCCTCCCTCCCTGTTATCTCACCTTCTTTCTTTCCTTCTTTCTTTCCTTTCTTCCTCCCTCCCTCCCTCCCTTCCTTCCTTCCTCCCTCCCTCCCTCTCTCCCTGTTATCTCACCTTCCTTCCTTCCTTCCTTCCTTCCTTCCTTCCTTCCTTCCTTCCTTCCTTCCTTCCTTCCTTCCTTCCTTCCTTCCTTCCTTCCTTCTTCCCTCCCTCCCTCCCTCCCTCCCTCTTATCTAACCGTCTTTCCTTCCTCCCTCCCTCTTATCTCACCTTCTTTCTTTCTTTCCTTCCTTCCTCCCTCCCTTCCTTCCTTCTTTCCTCCCTCCCTTCGTCCCTCCCTCCCTCTTATCTAACCTTGCCACAAAGAAAAGGTGGTCAAGCTATTCTCCAAAGCACCTGAGGGCAGGACAAGAAGCAATGGATGGAAACTAATCAAGGAGAGAAGCAACCTAGAACTATGAAGAAATTCCCTGACAGTTAAAACAATCAGTGAAACAACTTGCCTCCAGAAATTGTGAATTCCCCAACAGCTGAAGTTTTTTTTAGAAGATATTAGATAACCATTTGCGTGAAGTTGTGTAGGGTTTCCTGCCTAAGTAGGGGGTTAGACTAGAAGACCTCCAAGGTCTCTTCCAATTCTATTATTCTACTCCACCCTCCCTCCCTTCCTTTCTTCCTATCTGAAATTGGAGCCTGTGAAGACAGAGCCCTGGAAGGATTTTAACTTGAATACAATGCAAGCAAACAAACAAATAAACACAATGGATTATGTTAAGAGTAGAAACCCTTGCATAACAATATAATTCTCACTTAGTTCAATAGAAGTTAGTCTCAGGTGGATGTGTATAGAATTGCAATTCATTTAGCACAATTATAAGCACCAGTTTTGTGAAGATTCTTTTTTTGTTCCAAAGTAACAGAAAATGCGTACCATGCATCTTAAACACTTGAAAATCTTTGTAAAAGTTATGTTCTCTAGAATATTCAATATCCTTTCACTTAACAACTTTCTGTTTGCAACAATATAGTAAATATTCGGATATCGGTTGCCCTATTTAAAACTTTTAGTAGTTTCTCTCTCCCTCTCTCTCTCTTACACACACACACACACACACACACACACACAGAGAGATCATAGACATCCACATCATCAAAATACATGAATATTGAAAGTCAGTGATTAGTTGCACAAATATTTTTGATGGGGAAAAATTAGTTTCTGGAATCATGTTCTGAGATATCTTGAAGATGGATTTCTGGCACAGGACAGGTTGCCTTTGAACAGATTGTAAAAATAATATGTTTGGTTGAAGGATGTTGAGCTGGATCTGAAGGGTTCAAAAGTCAATCTGGACGGAATTGTAGATGAAACATCTGGAGAACACCTGAGCTACAGAAAGAAGTTGAATTTTTTTTAACTCTGGGGCTTCTTGTTAAATCACTCAATTAAAAATCAGATACAAGATTGGCTGTTAAGGATGATGGCTTTCATTGTCTACACACAAATGTTCAGAAGATGGGAAACAAACAAAATGAACTTCAGGAAAGTAATTACGATTTGACACATATAACAACGATCCAGGGATAATAATTTGTATCATTATAATATGAAAATTGAAGGATAGAACATGTTCAAAAAAAAGAAACAATAGAAAGAAAGTGGTTGAATGGCATTTTGAAATTATACATGCTCATAAAGCTGTGGTGATATGGAAAAGAGCACAGGAATTAAAATAATGAAAAGCATGATTGAAAAATACAACAGTTACCAGTAATAGTATCTACTGTTGCTTATTCAACAAGCAGAGGGGGCATTCAGCAAGTTCTGACCAGTTCTGGAGAACCAGTAGCAGAAATTTTGAGTAGTCCAAAGAACCGGCAAATGCCACCTCTGACTGTTATTTATTTTATTTTTATTTATTTATTTTATTTGTCAAGAGCTTACAATATAACAGAAACAAGAACAAACGTAAGTTTAAATACAAGAAATAAGAACTAATAATTGGGGACAATAGGAAAGGGACAGTAGGCACAATTGTATGCTTATGCATGCCCCTTACAGACCTCTTAAAAATGGGGTGAGGTCAATGAGTGAGGACACTGTCCCCACCCCCATCTATTCTCTGCCTCCCATTGAGTCCCAGCTGGTTGGCTGGGTCTTCTTTGGTTGCCCTGCACAGGAGAACGGAGCTGGAAAGCAGGTTAGTAGGATGGGGAGAGAATGGGGATTTTGCAGTATATCCTTCCCCTGCCATGCCCACCAAGCCACATCCACCAAGCCACACCATACCCAGAGAACTGGTAGTAATTTTTTTTTGAATCCCACCACTATCAAAAAGATAAAGAAGTCAATAAATTGCAGTAGGAAATGGAAGAAGTATAAAGCCATACTGATAGAAGAATAACCTTAATTGAACATATGTTGGAAGACCAGATTCCAAGCAGAAATGCTTTGGGACTAATTTTCTCCTGCAAAGGTTAAAGAAAGACACAAGAGGATTAGCTACTTTGACTAGATACAAACCAGTAGGCAATGGTTAGTTGAGAAAATAGCTACTCTCTGGGCAACTTTCAATGTCAGCATATTTCCCCCCACAATCTGAGTCCTCGTTTTACCGACCTTGGAAGGCTGACTCAACTGTGACCCTCTCAAGATCAAACTCCAAGATGGGGGCAGAATCTGGCTGCAATGCTGCATTCTAACCACAGCACCACCAGTGGTTAAATAAAGCTAAGCATATTCAAATGCATCCTGGTTCTTCTTCTTCTTCTTCTTCTTCTTCTTCTTCTTCTTCTTCTTCTTCTTCTTCTTCTTCTTCTTCTTCTTCTTCTTCTTCTTCTTCTTCTTCTTCTTCTTCTTCTTCTTCTTCTTCTTCTTCTTCTTCTTCTTCTTCTTCTTCTTCTCCTCCTCCTCCTCCTCCTCCTCCTCCTCCTCCTCCTCCTCCTCCTCCCCCCTCCTCCTCCTGATAGTCCAGATGTGAAGAAAAATAAAACTCAGAGTGATCTGAGAGTGATGAAGGATATGAACAACAACAAAAGCTTGTTCAGATGTTCAGTCTCTAGACATAATTGCAGTAGCATTGTTTGACATTGTTATTTTGAGAGACTACAGGTCACTACACAACCTAGAAATAAGCCGAAATTTCTGAACAGTGAGAACAACTAATCAATAGAATGATTTGCGTTCAGAAGTTGTGGGTTCCCCATCACTGGAGGCTTATAAGAAGAGACTGGACAACCCTTGTCTGGAATAGTATAGGGTTTCCTGCCTGAGCAAGGTTTGGACTAGAACAGTGGTCGCCAACCAGTGGGCCAGGGACCACTGATGGTCCGCAAGAAAATTTTGGTGGTCCACAGAGAAATGTCACCCCCAAAGCACCCCCAAAGCAATTAATCCAGGCTGCACAGAAAAACAAGGCTGTGCTGCTCACATAGCCCACGGGAACACAAGGCTTACATCGCTTGCATTGCAAACAACATGAGGTAATGAGGGGAAAGGGGAAAGGGGGGAGGGGGGAACTCATCCCATGTGCCTGGCCTGGCCACCTGGCTGCTTCTTTCCACATCTTTCTTCTTCTGCTTTTGGCTGCATGCAAGGAAAGCAGCAAAAGTCTTTCTTTCTCTCTCCCAAACTCCACCAGAAATGAGTCTTTGGGACCCTGCAAGTCATCCTGCTCCAAGAGGCTGCGCCGATGCAACAAGTCTCAGAAAGACTCATTTCTGGCAGAGTTTGGGAGAGAGAAAGAAAGACTTCTGCTGCTTCTGCTGCTTTCCTTGCATGAAGCCAAAAGTCTCTCTCTCTCTCTCCTCATGAGAACAGAGCTGGAGATGGTATCCTGTAATTCCAAATAAAGAATGATTGATTAGTAGGAAAATGGGGTGGGGAATTTTCCTGCAGACTTTTTTGGGGATTTTCTCAGGGTGTCTGGTCCACGGGATTTAAAATTATGAGTTTGGTGGTCCCTGAGGTCCAAAAGGTTGGCGACCCCTTGGACTAGAAGACCTCCAAGATCCTTCCAACTCTGTCATTCTGTTAACATTCGGAACTACTACTTCATAATTTCTCAGAGCTTTAGATCTAACAATATCAAAGCTGTTTTACAAGAATTGTAATTGAATTTACAAGAATGTAAATTCTACTAGATATATGAGGTCCTCTTTTGGCAGTTTCTCCTCCACTAGTCACTTTCCATCCTTTGTAGAAATGCCAAAGACCAACCTAATTTTCGAAGACAGCAAAAGCACAACTGACATTTGATGAGATAGTGTGGGATCCATGCTGGTAGGTGTCAATAGCTGCTTTTTGAAAATTAAAGTCACCTTGAGATTTGACAATCTTACCCAGTGAAAGCAGAGAAAATAGCACAGAAGTGAAGTCTGATGCTTTTAAAACAACCAGCTGATGGAGAAGAAGGGGGACCTTTGGTTAAGAGTCAAACAGAACAAAAGGGAATCATAGAATAATCTCTGAGATCAAATGCAAGGGTGGCTTTTTGAAGCTCATATTCAACTCACACAGCTTATGCAATGTATCCCATTATATCTGCAAGATGTTTTGTCTCTGAGAAGGATCACATGGTACAAAGGTAGTCCTCAACTTATGACCACAATTGAATCCCAACTTTCTGTTGCTAAGCAAGACAGTTGTTAACTGAATTTTGCCCCATTTTACGACCTTCCTTGCCACAGTTGTTAAATGAATCAATGCACCTGTTAAATTAGTAAGTGAATTTGGCCACAAAAAATGACCAAGGCACTACAAACATCATAAATACGAGTCAGTTGTCAAATAATTGTGATCACATGACCATAGGGATGCTGCAATAAGTCATAAGTGTGAAAAACAGTCAAAGTCAGTATTTTCAATGCTATTGTAACTTTGAACAGTCACTAAATGAACTTGTTCTGACCAAGGCTTCCTGAGACAGTAACAATCACATGCTGTTCCCCAAAACCTTCTTTTTTAATTCAACGACTATGAATTATATGCATTCACATAGCCCGTAAGGAGTCCCAAACCATTTGTGAATAGTCCAACAGGAGTCTGCCACAGTCTTTCGGGATAAGGCTGATAAGCACCTACCTTTATCTCCCTTGAAATGCTGCCAATGACTAAATTGCCAATTAGCTGTAGAAGACCAAATGGAGCACTAAGTCAACACGGAGCTTCAGATGGGTGCTCATCAGCCTTAACCGACCTGAATGAACAAAGTTGCTTCCTGCAAAGGCTCATGTCCATTTGCTCCTCCTTTATGTCTTATGGGAGGGGCCAATCATCTCCAAGCCTTACCCCCAAGTTGCCCCTTTTGTCTTAACTGCTCTTGCCTTCTGGAAGCTCTGTGCAAGCGCGCACTGGGAACTGGCTCCCCTTGTTCTTATGCCTCGCTGATGTCAGATTCTGGAGGCTCTAGAGTCCTCAAATAACTCTCAAATGGCACTGGCCCCATCTCTGTGTTGGACAGAGAACCCTCATCCAAGCCCTCCCCAGACTCCAGGACTGCCCATGTTCCTCCCAACTATCCAACTCTGCTGCCAGCTCCCCAGGCTGCCAGCAGACCACAACAGAACTCTTGTAAGTTGAGAGCTACCTGTAAATACAGAGAGAATGAGAATATATCTGCTGGGAAAATAACCTCTGCATAGGTGACAGCATCCAGCCAGTAAATGCTCAGCTCCATTCAATTGCCCAGACTCCACCCCACAAAGGATTATGGGGTCATTAAAGGAGGAGGATGAATCAACATCTTTAACATAATTAAACATCTTCCCCATTGACAAGAGTTAGAACAAAAACGAAAACTGAACCTAAATTATCCTGTGTAATGCAGGGAGTCCTTGACTTACAACCCCAATGGAGCCCAAAATTTCTGTTGCTAAGTAAAATATTTGTTAAGTGAGGTTTGCCCCATCTTGTGAGCTTTCTTGCCACCATTGTTAAGTGAATCACTGCAGTTGTTCAATTAGTCAAATTGTTCTTAAGAAAAGGCGGCTTCCCCATTGACTTTGCTGGTCAGAAGGTCACAAAAGGGGAGCACGTGACCTTGGGATGCTGCAATTGTCATCAGTGTGAGTCAATTCCCAAACAACTGAATTTTTATCACATAACTGTAGGGGTGCGACAATGGTCATCAGTGGCGTAGAAAGTTTCAACAGTCACTAAATGAACTGTTGTAAGTTAGGGATTACCTATACATTTCTCTCTATATCCATATCCATGTCCATGTCCATATGCATATCCATCAATCTCTGTCTGTCTGTCTGTCTGTCTGTCTGTCTGTCTATCTGTCTATATCTCTATTACTATCCATCCATCCATCTCTATATCTATCTATCTATCTATCTATCTATCTATCTATCTATCTATCTATCTATTTATCTATCTATCTATCTATCTATCTATCTATCTATCTATCTATCTATCTATCTATCTATTGATCTATATCTATATCTTTATCTATATCTATATCTTTATCTATCTATCTATCTATCTATCTATCTATCTATCTATCTATCTATCTATCTATCTATCTATCTTTCCATCTATCTATCTATCATCTATCTATCTATCTATCTATCTATCTATCTATCTATCTATCTATCTATCATCTATCTATCTATCTATCTATCTATCTATCTATCTATCTATCTATCTATCTATCTATCTATCTTCTATCTATCTATCTATCTATCTATCTATCTATCTATCTATCTATCTATCCATCCATCCATCTATCTATCTATCATCTATCTATCTATCTATCTATCTATCTATCTATCTATCTATCTATCTATCTATCTATCTATCTATCTATCATCTATCTATTTCTCTCTCTCTCTCTCTCTCTCTCTCTCTTTCTCCATCTCTCTCTCTCTCTCGTTATGTAGTGGAATAATTTCAGCTCTGCTTTTTCACAAAATAATGCAGTTTGCATAAAAAGGTTGATATTGGGGCAGGTTGCATGAGGAAAGACCTAGATCAAGGAAAAGTAAAGTCTAAAAAATGTGGGAGCTGCAAAAAAAAAAAGTGCACAGAAATAAACTATTATTTCTCCATTCTATACATTGGGATGTAAAAATTGGACAGAATGGGTTTATGTCTGAATGCATGCAAAAACTGATACAGCGTGAAAATAGACTTGTTTATCTCTGCTTTGATCTGAATATGTAATTTGTGTCCCTCCCTACCCCCGCCTGTGGCACGCCGCAACTTCTGAATCCCACACTCATCCTAGAAGATGACAAGAAAGAAACACCTCTGCGCTTAATTATTGAGTGGCATACATTCAAATGCCATTTGTAATTTTAACTGTAAATCATCCGCCGTCTTCAGTCTGCTCTCACCGAGCCTGCTGAACACAGGCGAGCAGAATTTTCACAACTTAATCGTCTGGCCTTCTCTGACAGCACACCAGACTTTTCACGCTATTAACTAACACTTTGCTTCACTCAGCCAGTGAACTGTTGACAAGATCACTTTAGCAAGTCTGAATTGTAGAAAACATCAAGGAAATCGAGAGTGGGTTTGGCAGGAGACAGACAAATAAGAACGCAGTAATTTAGAGAGAAAAAAGTCATTCCAGAATTAGTTCTTCTCTTCTATCTCCCCACTGAACACACTTTCTTTAAAACCCACAACGCCATCACGTTCTTCGCACTTATGCTAAATGTCGTGTGTGTGTGTGTGTGTGTGTGTGTGTGTGTATATATATATATATATATATATGTATTCTTAAGTTTTTACACATACACATACACGTACACACATACACACACACATCTATATCTATATCTATATTTTTATCTGTCTTTCTGTCTGTCTATCTATATCAGAACCGTAAAGCCTATGAACTTGAAATTTGGCACTCCTGGTTTCTAGATGCTCACCAAGAAAGGATTTTTCAAAATGACCATCAGAGCATTTAGAGTATTTCTTATATTATTATTATTATTATTATTATTATTATTAACCTGCTCTGATGCTAAGAAGTTCTACTCCCGCTCCCCACCTGAAAAGAAATTTGTTCCAAATGCAAAACACAAGCAGAGCAGAGGAGTTTCAGTTTCAGTTTTAGTTTCACAGCACCGAACAGCTTTAGTACAGACCAGTTGAGCTAAGCCACACCCAGGCTCCTTGCTATCTCCTTGCTCACATAGCAAATGCTGCTTCTGTTTCGAAACAGCCCTCAACTCTCTCACACACTGACAGGATGCTAGCCAGATGAATACCGATGGATGCTGGTAGGCAGAGGCAGAATTTTTCACCTTATTCTCCTCCCCCAAAACTAAGCCCGATCACATAGTTTTGTAGCGAAGCACACGCACACACACGCACACACACACACACACACACAAACATATAAATATAATTTTTTTTCACTTAAGTTTTTTTAAACCCATTTTCAGATTTCTTTGTATGTGAATTTTCATCCTGTTTTTGGATGCACTATGTATTCCTTTTATTTTGGGGGAGTACTCTTCATAATGAATTTGTTGCAAGTTATTTTCTCCTGGGTAATATATTCTCGAAATATATTCATTTTGGTGTGTGTACTTTTTAAGCCATTATGCACATTGGCTAAGAGAGAAATCAGCTCATGACTTCGTTCTTTGGATGTTGGAAATCTCCATCAAACAACATTTCATTGAACTGCAAAATTAACTATTTATTTTCTTATTTCCTGTTCAATTTACTCATAATTCGTATCAGTGCTGTTCAGTGCCTTTCTGATTGTTTAGTACCATGGTTTTTAGCACCATGGTTTTTTTTACTCTCGCTTTCCTTAATTTTATTTAGCCACACTGCTTTTTTAATTTTAACAGCTGTGATCCGTCACACAATTTCTTCCTGCAATTATGCTGTTAACAATAGAACAAATGCAGATAATTTACAAAATTGTATGTGTTCTCCTATTATAGAATCAAAGGTAGACCCTGAGAAGAAGGATGGACATTTTATGGACATTTAAAACTCAAAATTAATAGAGTTACATCACAATATTTTAGAGCAAGGGTATCAAACTCAATTTCATTGAGGGCTGCATCAGGGTTGTGTTTGACCTCAGAGGGCCAAGCTGGGTGTTTGATTTCTCTCATGTTAGGGACGCTTCTGGTATCCCGAGGCTCTGCTAGCAAAAACGGGCTCACAAACTCCATTTTCAACTGGGATAGCCTCCTGCACCCTCTGCCACTCCCAAGCTCCGGTTTTGCTGGCAGAGGTACTGCAGGCCAGTCCTTCACTGTTCCCTGTGGGGCAGATCTAAGCACCCAGTGGGCCAAATCCAGCCCACAGGCCTTGAGTTTAATACCTCTGTTTTAGAAGCTTTTGCAGACAATAATATTAGATATTGGTCCCTAAGAGAGAAAACCTTGTCCCAGAAAGCTTTGGACCTTTTACCTGGCATGCTAGCCCAAGGGTCTTCGAACTTGGCAAGTTTAAGACTTGTGGACTTCAACTCCCAGAATTCCTGAGCTAACATGACTGGAGGAGGAATTCTGGGAGTTGAAGTCCACAAGTCTTAAAGCTGTCAAGTTTGAAGACCCCTATGCTAGCCCAAATGAATCACACCAGATAGGTGGGGAAAAGAACTTTAATTTGCAAATAAAGGGAGTAATTGGAACTTAGTTCCAAATGGGCACACCCCCTGCTTGGAGGGGACTTCATTTTATATAATTTTGAAAAGCATACCATGCCATGAACCATTCATGAGAGCATAGACCAAAGTTCTTCAAACTTGGTAAATGTTAAGACTTGTGGACTTCAACTCCCAGAATTCCTGCACTAACATGACTAGAGGGAGGATTTTGGGAGTTGCAGTCCACAAGTCTTAAAGCTGTCAAGTTTGAAGACCCCTGGCATAGATGATAGCCCTTAAAAGTCACATCATGCATACAACTTCCATGCTCAGAGTTATAGTTTACCTAAAAGTTAGAAAGTGGGTTAAGACTTTTTGGTCATCATTTAACACTCTCCCTTCTTAAAAACATTCCTAAGCAACTCCGTACCAGGCTCTTATCCATCACTTCCGACATTCCTGAGTCGGATCAGATGGTATCGCTTCAGCTGGTGTCCTCTTAACAAAAGAAGTCCAAGTCTATTCCAATAGATACAAGACACTATAGATTTTTCTATGTGCTAAATAATACTTTAATGATAATTTGAAATACATTAAAATAGACTGTCCTAATAAAAAGAATTAACATTTCACAGATACAAAATAAGTTTAGTTGTTCTCTCAGTTCCAAAACTGGGAACTCCTGAAGCTACCTTGAATTACAATGATTTTCAACTTTGGGTTATCAGAGGTGGTTTCTTCCAAATATAATTTTCACAAGAAGAAAGACATGAAACAGTAAAAACATTAATTATTGAACCTCAATAATTGACTGATAATTATTAATCAATTAATGAATAGTTACATTTTCTCACAATATCCTGATACAAGCTTGAAAATTATCTGTATCATTGCAAATGTATGCAATTTATTTGCTTGGATAAGAATTGTGTTTATACACACACACACACACACACATCGAGTGACACACACTTTTATTCTACACATGAATATTTAAAAATATAGAAAAGCTTATCATGAGAAATTGCTCTGGCAAAATTCTTTTCAAATTTATATGAGGTTTTTCTTTCAATTAATTGGATAACTTACGCTAAGAAAGAAAGGAATGGACTGATCTATTTTTTTAAAAAAGAAGTTTTCTCAAACTTATTCATCCTTACTTTTGAGTACATGACATTAATAGGATTTCATTTTACTTCTAGATAGCTGTCAAGAGAGACTGGAGATATATCTTTCTTTCTTTTTTAAAAAACTGTATTTCTAAAAGATAAAACCATCATGCAATTTAGTGGTAGTACTATAATAGCACAATCTTCATCTAGAAAAAAAGAAACCTTAAATTTTATAGCTGTATTTTCAGTGGGAATATGAAATTCTGGAAACTTCACTCCAGAGGAGTGTAAATTTCAAGGAATGACGTTGAATATTATTCATGATAACAACCCTTTGTAAAAATCTGTGCTGTTTTAGGAAGGATGATATATTAATGCAATGGATTTTATTTTAATATTTTGACTTGCTAGAATACACACACACACACACACACACACACACACACACATTGTATAAGGAGAATTTTCTTGACAGTGGGAACAATCAATCAGTGGAACAGCTTTGCCTTCAGAAGTTGTGGGTGCTCCATCACTGGAGGATTTTAAGAAGAGATTGGGCAACCATTTATCCAAAATATTATAGGACCTCCCACTTGAGCATTGGGTGGGATGACAAGACCTCCCAGGTGCCTTCCAACTATGTTGTTTTGCCCTGTCCTGTTTGGTGTTTGTATATTGCCTGTTATTTTGTGGTGATTATTGCAAAAGAGCTAATGTGTGAACTTTAGAGATGCAAAACTTTCTAAGTCCATATGGTAAGCTTAGTTTATCTTAGATAGGCCACCTGCAAACTCTTCAATGAATGACCTTTGGAGAACTATTGTTGAATATGGGCTAAGAGTCCCATCAAACAGCTGAAAAGATGAAAGGGTCATTGAAAACCCACCTGGTAGGAAGAGCTACCAGCTGCTTATGTTTGTTGTCATTTGCCCTTGTCATGAATGTGAAATTTTAGGACTTTAGTATGGATGCTTCTTTTTTTTTGTTAGGGAAAAAAAATGTTTTGCTTGATTCTGAACTTGTTTTTACATCAGTAGGCATGGATTTATCTTTGTCCAGTATTTTTGGTAAGCTCATTGTTTTCCATAGCATGTAAGTTTACACAAGGCTTAGCTTTCTGTTTTTCAACCGGATGTCTTTCTGTGTGTCTGCAGAGAAAATCATGCAATAAATATTGAAAGTACTTCAAACAGTTATTGTTGTGTGTTGTTACTTTAGATCTGCTTGTGCAGATTTGGCCCTTCCTATGTTAGCAGTGTCTGAACAATTTCAAATGGAGCCTTCTTTGGTATTGTAAGAATTTACAGTCTCTTCTAGTGTTGTAGTGTCATTTTAATAAAGCCATCCTAAGAGTATTGCTGGAGTTAATGCTGGCTCATCGAGTAAAACTAGCCCATAAATTCATTCCATGGATTTTCTTCTCTTTTTTCCAACAGTCGGAAAAGTAAAAGGATCAGGAAAGTCAAAACAACACTTCTCATAAAATAGGAAGGGTAAGTGATGCCTATCCAGAATAGAAGGTCAACTCTCCATGGCTAACTCTCCATGGCCAATTAGCCATAGAACAACTCAACAGTTCAATTTAATTACTTAAAATAGTTTTAAAATAGTTTAATTTTTGTCATTCACTTTTGCCATTTCATTTTATACCTCCTTTGGCATCCTTACTTTAATGATTCTACTTCACTCTTTCTTCCATATTAGTGTAACTCTTGTCCTGAGACGAGATGGCCATCATCAATTGACTGTAGTGAGTTGGCCATGGCAAGTTGTCATAGACCCAACCAGAAATATCTTTTGCTCACGGCTTTTGGACTCTAAAGTTTCAATTGTGCCCCTGTTTTTATGCCTCCCTTAATTCAATGGCTTGCTTTAAAAGAATGATTATAGAAAGAGAAGAGAGGGGGGGCCCAAGCACAAAAATAATATTTTCGAATATACCGTATTAGAACTCAAAATATTCATGATGGGAAAGATAGAGTAAAAAAATTCAAGAAAGAATGCTGTATAATCAGTTGCAGGAGGCTAAAGGATCATATAAATAATCAGAAAGCCAAATGAGTCTAATGAATAAAGATTTGGTGCCTACTAATAATACATCCTAGTTGAATATGTCTTGAAAAATTTTGGAGTCTGCTCACAGCAAGACAGATGCCAGAGAATAGGGAAAACATGAGAAAGAATGAAAGTGGTACTAAGAGACAGTAATGACAGAACTGCCTAAGGAGAAAAATATGGGGGCTTAGCTGTCACTCAGTATTTTCTTGGAGACATTAATGATCTCAAGAGTGCTGATCACTTTTTAAGAGGTTCCCATGTTCTCTTTTTTCAGCTAGTCTAACCTGGAAAGAAGGGGTTTCACATGAACTATGTGTAGTTCTCGACTTACAACAGTTCATTTAGTGACTGTTCAAAATTACAGAAACACTGAAAAAAGTAAGTTATGACCATTGAAGCATCCCAGGGTCACGCGATCAAAATTCAAACCCTTGGTAACTGATTCATAATTATGACGGTTGCAATGTCAGGTGATCACCTTTTGTGACTTTCGGGTGAGCAAACTCAACGGGGAGATGAGATTCCCTTACTGACCATGTGACTAACTTAAGAACTGCAGTGATTCACTTAACAATGGTGGCAAGAAAGGTCCCAAAAGGGGGCAAAACTCACTTAACAACTATCTCACTTAGCAACAGAAATTTAGGATATGAACATATTACTGCTAAGATTTGTAAAATGTTATTGAAACTGAACGTAGAAAATGAGCATGTAAAGCATTATATGATCCAGTAGACAAAGAATTTGGGATATAATGTAATGCTTGAACAATGGGGAAATATATGACTGAAGGGTTTAAAATTGACACTAGATTATAATTTAAAAGACAATTTTTATAGAATGATGTATCATTGATATTTAACACCAGATAAGCTACCTAAGATGTATAAAAGTATATCAAATGAATGTTGGAAGTGTAAAGAAGGAACTTTTTATCATCTATGGTGGACATGTGATAAAGCAAAAAAAAAAAAAATGGAGTATGATTCACACTCTAACACAGAAAATTCTGAAAGTGGTGATACAAAAGAAACCAGAACTTTTCTTTTTGGATCTCATGGAAAAAGAACTGGAGAAGAAATGTGGAACTTTATTACTATATATGTTGACAGCAGTAAGACTATTACATGCGCAAAAATGGAAAGACACTTAGATGCCTACAATGGAAGAATGGATGAGGGTAGAAATGTTTTGTGCAATAACAATTAAAATTTCCAGCCATGATTATTACATTGATATTAATTCTCTTGTTGGGGATCCTACCTTAAATTTATAGTAAAGAGAATGTATATTTGATTATTCATGTCAGCTAGAATTGTATTTGCACAAAATTGGAAAAGTGAAAAGATTCCTACTGATGAAAGCATGATAAAGAAAATATTAGAATGTGCAGAAATGAACAGGTTAACACTTGCAATTAAAGAGAAGTAAAAAAACGAACATTATATGATATGGGAATTGTTTTATCAATGGTTAGAGGAAAAAATATGAAAGTTAGAGATTACCAAATAGAAAATATGATTATAGAAGTAAATAAGTTAAGAGGGGAACTGTTATAAAAATCAGATATATTATGTATATTTGCAATAAATAATTTAAGAGTAAAGAATGGATGGAGAAGTTGATTGAGTTGGCTGAAATGGTAAAACTGATTATTTTGATTCAAGAAAAGAACATAAGTACTTTTGTTTCCACATGAAAACTGCTTCTGAACATGCTTGGTGTGAAAAAAGATGTAACTTTTATTTTTGGGCTTTACAGATTAGATTGATAGATCTTTTATAGAAATGACTTATTATTATGGAAAAACAAAAAAGCTGTGATTTGATGTTAATGCCTTATTCTACTGCAACAGAGAGTCGGAAGTCATTGCTTCTTTTTCTTTTTCTTTCTCTATCCTTCCTCACTTTTCTTACCCCTTTTCCCTTCCCCCTCATTGTCCTCTTATTTGCTTTTATATTTTGTATTTTACAATACACTATAACAGTGGTCGTCAACTGGTGGGCCAGGGACCACTGGTGGTCCACGAGAAAATGTTGGTCGTCCTCAGAGAAATATCCCCTCCCAAAGCACTCCTCCCAAAGCAATTAATCCAGGCTGCACGGGAATATAAGGCTGTGCTGCCCACATGGCCCACCCACCCACTGGCCCCCATCCTTTGGCCAAGCGCAAATCTTACCTTCAGTAGAGCCATGCGAGCTGGAACTGGAAGGTAAGACCAATGACACGGGAGGGAAATCTGTCCTGGGGTAGCTTGCTGACGTTGGTGGGAAAGTCGATCCCCTATTCCAGAGCTGCTGGAGTCACAGGACTGGCCCTTTGGTTATCCTGGAGCAGCTCCTCCAGTCCATGGCAGGCTGGTACACCTGGGGGGAAGAGCAGCTGCTCCGGGATGACCAAAGGGCCAGTCCTGTGACTCCTGCAGCTCTGGAATATGGGACCGACTTTCCCACCAACGTCAGCAAGCCACCGTCAGTCAAAATTCATATTGGTGGTCCGCGGGATTTAAAATTATGAGTTTGGTGGTCCCTGAGGTCCAAAAGGTTGGTGACCCCTGAACTATAACAATAAAAAATGTGATACAACAATACTTCTATCTTGTTAATTCTTGTTAATTTGTGGTTTTTGTCCAGTTCTTCCTCTGCTGTTCATTTCTTTATTCTGTTTCTGGATTCATAAAATAGAATTGTATAAAATGTTTCCAGGCTAGAAATCCAACATTCATAAGTACGTGTTTCTCCTCTCCTCTCACTGCTCTTTTATTTACTTTTGTGTTTTGCATTTTATAATAACTTATAACCTAATTAAAATAATATTTGGGGGGAAAAAAGAAATGTAGGTCTCAATTGTTGTTGTAAGTCGAGGAGTACTTATATTAGGAGACTAACAAGTACTCTCATGTGAATGTCGGAAAAACCTAGCAACTAGGAAAATGTTGAGAGGGGGAAGAAATTTATTTTTCACATGGATGAAAACAGCGGCAAGTGTCTGATTGTGCTCAGAACTACAATTCTGATTTCTTGACCCCATCCTGCAGATGTAGTAACACTAGTTCAGCAATATTGACTGTTGCTTCCTGTTGATCTTTCTGATCTCCAGGGATCCTCCATTGCCTTTTAAGAATCTTCAACTTTCTGAGTAGTTGGGAATTGAGTGCATTTCATCCTAGCAATTGATCCAAAGCTTGATTTAAAATAGATGTTAGAACTTCTTAAAGCAAATTTGAGCTGTGTGCAATTGCTACCAGCCTGCCTTCCATTGAGGACCTGTACACTGCACAAGTCAAAAAGACAGCTGTGAAAATATCTACAAACCCCCTCACATCCTGGACATCAACTGTTTCAACTTCTACCCTCAAAACAACGTTATAGAGCATTGCACATCAGAACAACTAGACATAAGGACAGGTTTTTCCCACATTGCATCACTCTGCTAAACTAATTCCCACAACACTGTCAAACTATTTACTAAGACTGTATTACTGCTATTCTTCTCATCCTTCCTATTATCTATCTCCTTTTCTACTTATGACTATAACCTTGTTGCTTGCATCTTATGATTTATATTGTTTTATTTAGTTGCCTAATATGGTTTTGATTGCTTATTTAGTATCCTATGACTATCACTAAGTGTTGTATGTTATGATTCATGATGAATGTATTTATGATGACTATGATCATGATCCATCACTGATATATTTATGTATGCTGAGAGCTTATGCGCCGAAGACAAATTCCTTGTGTGTCCAATCACATTTGACCAATAAAGAATTCTATTCTATTCTATTCTATTCTATTCTATTCTATTCTATTCTATTCTATTCTATCCTATCCCATCCCATCCCATTCTGTTCTATTCTATTCTGTTCTAAAATGTTTCTGTTCTTCAAGGTACATTAAGATGGATGCTTTCTTTCATAATGTCTCAAAGAACAGAGAATTATTCAGGAAGTATCTAGGATTACTTTCAATTTTTATTTTGCTTTTAATTTAATTTTATTTTATTTCTATAGGAGCTGGTATTTTGGGGGGTTTAAGTGAAAATATATAAAGAAGCTTGAATTCATTTGAAAATAATATATATTGTTTTGTTTAATATATATGTATTCTTATCTGCACTGTTTCTCCTGATATATCCACATGCATTTTAAAACAATATGTATGCTTTAATGAAACTTGCAAGAATTCAGCTGTAAGCATATGTGTGTTCCAATTGGCATCTTGATATGGTACATATAACAGGATAGGTTTTAATTCATTTGGGAAGAAAATTAAATTCTTCTACATTCTTGATTAAAAAAAACTTCAAAGTTTCTTATCCTGTTACAAAAACTAGCATACTATTTCCCTTTTCCCCATAGGATTCATATAATTATAAACACAAAGCAAAATTATATTTCAAATAATGTTTAATTTTCTAGGGAGTGAAAGTTAAAATTTTATGCAGAATGTAAATGAGAATAATGTATTAGTGTAATTACTATTTCACTAAAATTCGTGATATTCATATTTACAGAAAACCACCATAGCTGTTGTACCCCATTTTTAGCAGCAAGTATTTTCACTTCATTTAACCATTTCTTATATTGTTTGTAGAGCAGTTTTCATGAATTAATGGAAGATTATTTGCATTTTCCTACAAATAACACTGTGCACAGTTAAATTAAGAAGTTAAAATGGAATTCTTTAAAAAATGTCCATGTTTTGCTAATCATTTAATTGTATATTATGTCTTTCACTTCACTTGCTATGTTTTCCTTGCTAAGTTTTCAAGATGGAAGGACAACTTTGTGAATGTGCCTGATTTCGATACATTGTTTATCAAAGGTTTCTCTCTTTCAGAATTCTTGTTTATGTAGGAGAGGAAGTGGGTAGAGTTAAGAGAGTTACTAGTTTGGAGTCATTACAATGCCACAGGTGATCCAAGTACATCCTTCCTTGAATTGCACTGATTTTTATCCAGCACCAATTTCATTGTTTCAATTTCATTTTCAGTAGTGTGGATATGAAAAGTTACTAATCATTATTTTCATATATTTTGAATGGCAAAGAGCTCAAATTTCTGCCTAATGTTATTATTTTTGAGTACTAAGCCATTCTACTAATGCATACATGCTTCACTTATTAATGCTCAAATCATGAAAAGAGTCAGGTTGAAGAATCAGCACCACAGGTTAAGCTCCAATTATGCTGATTTATTGCTCGTGTCTATACACAAGAATCAAGAAAAAGGTTCTACATTTAGGCAAGAAAAATCAAATGCACAGGTAACTATGAGAGGGATCTCAGAGTCCTAATGCACAACCATTTAAATATGGGCCAGTTGTGTGCAGCAGCTGCCAAAAAAGCCAACATAGTTCTAGGCTGCATAAACAGAGGGATAGAATCAAGATCATGTGAGGTGTTAATATCACTTTATAATGCCTTGGTAAGGCCCCACTTGGAATACTGCATTCAGTTTTGGTTGCCACAATGTAAACAGATGTTGAGACTCCAGAAAGAGTGCAGAGAAGAGCAAGAAAGATGATTAGGGGAATGGAGGCTAAAACATATGAAGAATGGTTGCAGGAACTGGGTATGTCCAGTTTAATGAAAAGAAGGACTAAGGGAGACATGATAGCAATGTTCCAATATCTCAGGGGTTGCCACAAAGAAGAGAAAGTCAAGCTATTCCCAAACCACCTGAGGGCAGGACAAGAAGCAATGGATGGAAACTCATCAAGGAGAGAAACAACTTAGAACTAAGAAGAAATTTCCTGACAGAACAATTAATCAGTGGAATGATTTGCCTCTAGAAGTTGTGAATGCTCCAACACTGGAAGTTTTTAAAAAGATACTGGATAACCATTTGTCTGAAGTGGTATACGGTTTCCTGCCTAGACAGTGGGTTGGACTAGAAGACCTCCAAGATCCCTTTCAACTCTGTTATTCTATTCTAGTCCACTAATGGTCAGCACTAAATTGTCACTAGATAAGTGTTGATAGAATTGAGTTAGACTTAAAATGTTTGCGAACATGTAATGATTCTAGGCTGAGTCTCTTGAATCCAGCCTCAGGTTCTATCGGTGCTTCACCTACACAAAGTACATCTTCCATCCACTAATTAATTGGCCATGTTCTATTTTGGGTACTGCTTCTACTTCCTGGATGCAATCCAAAACAAGAGCAATAAAAATGTTTAGGAAGTAGAAACTAAAATCTTATCAGGAAAGCTTCAAGGAAACAGATATGTTTGCCCCTGAGAAGGGACAATTAAATTGAGGTATGATAGCATACATCAATATTTAAAGCGCAGGGTCATTCAGAAATACGTTACGATTTGTTTTTTCATAAATGCCCAGCATGGGTTATGAAATAATAATAAAGTTACAAGAGATCTGAAAAATATAAAGAGCATTTTAGTAGCTGGGGAGGTTTACCAGTGGAGTCAATAATCCTGAAAATGTGTGGGCTTACTTTTGCCAGTGTGTTCCTTCAGAGGCTGGCTGGACACTTGCTCGGGTTGTTTTCAGCAGTGGTGGGATTCAATTTTTTTTACTACCGGTTCTGTGGGCATGACTTGGTGGGCATGGCAGGGGAAGGTTGCTGTAAAATCTCCAGTCAGAGGTGGTATTAGCCTATTCTCCGAACTACTCAAAATTTCCACTACCGGTTCTCCAGAACTGGTCAGAACCTGCTGAATACCATCTCTGCTTTCCAGCCTGAATAAGAAATTCAATTCCAGAGTAAGGAATTTATTTAAAAAGATATATCTGGAAAGAGTGCAGAAGAAAGCAACAAAGTGATTAGAGCCCGGAGGCTAAACCACATGAAGAATAATTGCAGGAGTTAGGTATGTCTAGTTTAATGAAAAGAAAGACTAGGGGTGACATGTCAAATTATTCTCCAAAGCAACCAGAAGGTGAGACAAGAAACAATGGTTGGAAATTAATCAAGGAGAGAAGCAACCTGAATTAAGGAGAAACTTCCCAACAGTGAGAACAATTAACTAGTGGAACAGAAGTTGCCTTCAGAAATTGTGGTTGCTTCATCATTCGAGGTTTTAGAGAAGAGACTGCACAGTCACTTGTCTGAAATGGTATAGGATCTCCTGACTGATCAGGGGGCTGGACTAGAAGACCTCCAAGATCCCTTCCAGCTCGATCTATCTATCTATCTATCTATCTATCTATCTATCTATCTATCTATCTATCCATCCATCTATCTAAACGTGTGTGTGTGTGTGTGTGTGTGTGTTCCAGCATAACTCTGGAACACTTCAAACAATTTCAACCAAACTTGGTACACAGATGATTTACCCTCTGGAAACAAATGCTGTGGGGATAAGACACCATGTGTGTATGTGTGTGCCTTAAAATGGCTTCTACTGTACAGCACGGTGGACTTGCCATGGTAACAATTTCACAGTACTCCACAAAGGGGGCTCCCTCTCAGTCCTCCAAGGAAACGTCAGGGGATTGGCCAAATGCAATCAAGAAAAGGGAACACCAGTGTAGACAAGAAACTCCTGAGGAGAGAAATAGAAATCTTGCAATGCTGCATGAGAGACAGTACAACAGTCCTGACTGCAGGATTTTCCTGTCTGAGACAATATTGGGATAAATAAATACCTGGGGAACACTGGGTTATTGGCTAGTTCTATTCTAAAAAGGAGAAGTGACTTAGAACTAAGGATCAATTTCCTAATGGTAAGAACAATTAACTAGTGGAAGGGCTTGCTTTCAGAGGAGAGTCTAGACAGCCACTTGTCTGGAATGGTACAGGATCTCCTGCTTGTGTAGGGGGTTGAATTAGAAGACCTCCAAACTCCCTTCCAACTTTGTTACTCTGTTATTCAAAGGCTAAGTGGTTCTTTATTCTGAGTATTGTTCTAAAAAGTCTTCATGACTTTAAAATGAGTCCCAGCCGAAGACAGCTTTAATGCCTTATGTGTTCATATTACTTGTTGCATTTGGCTCTCACCAACCTAGATAGTGTATTCTACCTTCTTATTGGTAAACTCAAAATGCGCCTGAAGTTAATGGGAGCTTATCCACCGACATTACTGGGGCCAGGATCTTGCATTAATACATTTTATCTAAGAGGGATATCTCCAAACCAGGCATTAGCCATTGTCAATATTACATATAGAACCATTTTGTGTATATTAGCAGGGTAATTGGATGAGCAAAAATAGCATCTTGTCCAATGGGCCTTGAAAAAGTATTGCGTGTGCACTCTGCTAAAAGCCCCCTAACATAACTAATGGATGTTCAAGTATGTGTTTTAAGATTTTATGAGGATGCGTGCAGGCACACACTAAACTTATCACTGAAACGTTATTTTCCCAAGGATTTGTGCCTAGGGCCATGAAAGAAGCCATTGCCACAAT
Source organism: Pseudonaja textilis (assembly GCF_049901715.1). NCBI lineage: Eukaryota > Metazoa > Chordata > Lepidosauria > Squamata > Elapidae > Pseudonaja > Pseudonaja textilis. The sequence continues at coordinate 52,820,537 of NC_141995.1, forward strand.
TAGGAACATTTCCTAATTAAGGTCCATTCAGCCCATAATCTTCAAAATATATTTATGAGTAAAAGCTTTCTAAATCGAATATGAAGAAATGATGCAATGCCTGCTCAGTGAGGTGGCAATTAAACTGACAAAGTAGAATGGAGAAGAGAGCAAACCACGAAAGGTTTTCAGTCAAAAACCATGAAGGAACTAAAACAAAATCCTATGAAAGGCAAATCAAAATTTCTGGTCCTTTCACAGCTAGCTCTTTGGCATGAGAAGTAAAGCCTATGAAGTAGAACATAGCTGGCTCCTATTGTAGAAATTGTGAAAATTCCCAGTAAGCAGCAACGAAACTTTCATTTCTCTCCCTTTTCTTAAAGCTGGGTCAAGATACTCTTGGTTGCGTTCTTTCCATTCCTTTTTTTTTTTGTTTCAATTGTTCAATTCATTTCAGGTTCAAAAAGAAGATGGAGTCAACAATCTCTGACCACCAAACCACCAAGCAAGGTCTCAATTCCATTATTTTTACAGACTGTTGGCTACACTGGATTTCTTCCTGCCTTTGATGGGGTGATATGACAGCAGTGTTCCAATATCTAAGTGCTGCCACAAAAAAAGAGGTGGAGTCAACCCATTTTCCAAAGCAGCTGAAGGCAGGATAAGAAACAACGGGTGGAAACTAATCAAGGAGACAAGCAACCTGAAACTGAGGAGAAATTTACTGAGAAATTGTGAGAACAATTAACCAGTGGAACCTCTTGCCTCAAGGACTGGTGGGTGCTCCATCACTAGAGGTTTTTAAGATATGGGATGGCCATTTATCTGGGATGGTTTAGGGTCTCCTGCTTCAGCAAGGGGTTGGATTAGAAGACGACTGAGGTCCCTTTCCAACTCTATTATTTTGTCATTCTGTTACTCTACCGGAGTACATAGTAAGACACGGAAGTTTTCGTAGTCCCAACTGAAGAAAGATTGTGCAATTGTGGAGCTCCAGCCACTGAAGGCATTCAACACATTCTTTTTTTGATTGCAAACTGTCCTCTGCACAATGGAGCATCTGGGAAAAAGTTTTTACCAGGAACAAACTTGCATGTCATCAATAATTTCATAGGCCATTTCAAAGAGAACAGGTTATTTAGATTAGATAAGGGTTGACTTTAGGTGTGATGACTTATTATGACAACGTTCTATTAGTTCCTTGCATATATTTGTAGTTTTGCGTAAGTTTTACATATTTGATATAGTCATATGACTCAGTAAGTCCTCTTCCCTTCCCTTCCTTCTTCTCTTCTCTGCCATCTTCTCTTCTCTTCTCTTCTCTTCTCTTCTCTTCTCTTCTCTTCTCTTCTCTTCTCTTCTCTTCTCTCCTCTCCTCTCCTCTCCTCTCCTCTCTTCTTCTCTCCTCTCCCCTTCCCTTCCGTCTGCTCTTCTCTTCCATAATCTCTTCCTTTCCCTTCCCTTCCCTCTTGCTCAATTCCACTCCAGTCCATTCCACTCCTCTCTCTGCTCTCTATACTCCATTTTCCCATGACTGAACAAATTTCATTCTCTCTCTATTGTGTCTCCTTCCCAAATTACCCATTTACATTGGCAGGCTCTGCTGCTCCAAATCCTCATATTTCTCTTGGACAATCACATTATTTCTCTAAGCTGTTTTGGCCACGTAATACATGGAAGCAATGGCATTCAATGTATGTTCTTTAATAAGCCAGACTAGCAGATGTGACAAACCACAGTTGAGAAAGAGGTAACGAGAGAAAGCAATGACATTATAGAAGATTAAGTTTATGAATATTTCAAACAAGTTTCTATTGCCTTCTCCCAGAGTAGCTATTTTCAATGTGAAAATAACCAGTGGAGAATTTTCAGTCATTATCCTCATCCAGACATAGTAGTTTTGTTAATTTTCAAGAAGGTTCCATTTCCCTAAAGATTCCAGATAAGGGACTAAGGTCAAAGGAGGATCAGATTCATGTATCACAGATAGTTTTATAAAATAATGATTTTTTTTGGACTGTATTTCCAACAGTTTCATCTACTGAAAATTACTGGATGAGATTAAAGGTTTTCAGTTGCCTTCCAGTAAATCAACCTAAAAAATGAATCCCAAATTCTTTTCCCTTCACTAAATCTTACCTTACATTTCCCTTGTTAAGCAAGTAATAATAATAATAATTCCACAGGTATATTTAAATATTTGTACTGGGAGAATAAATAAGTGCATGTCCACTACTAGTACATAAACCAATGATCAATGTCTCTGTGCCATTTTAGATGAAGGGAACTGTGGTAGCAATCCTCCCACTTTGTTTAGGTCATGTGAGGAACTCAAAAGCACATCGAGGAGAACAGTTCCTACCGAGATTAAGGTCCTGTGAACCAAACGCAGATTTTTAGAAGTGAAGGATGGGTGTTTTGGGGGAGAAGGAACTGTTATTGAAAATTATATCTGAGAAGACTAGATAGATGGATGATTGATAGATTAGATAAATAGATGATTGTTGGATAGATCCCTATCGATCGATAGGGAGGGAGGGAGTCAGGGAGGTAGCAGCAGTAGGATCCCACCTGTTCCACTATCGGTTTGGTGATCGCACGCGCATGCACACGTACCTAACACACACACACACACACCTAATGTGCACGCGCAGCTTTCCCCACACCAGCTGAGGCCTGCAGCGCCAATCAGCTGAGAGAATACAGAACAGAAAAGCGCAGGGGCAGATAGGAAGGCCGATCCTGCGCTTTTCTCTTCTTTCTCCTGTCAGCTGATCCTCCGAGGCTTTTTTTTTACTACCAGTTCAGCCGAACTGGTCCGAATCAGTAGCATACCACCACTAGTAGGTAGGTAGGTAGGTAGGTAGTTGGATAGATAGGTAGGTAGGTAGATAGAAGGGTAGATAGATAGACTCAGCCTTCCATCCTTCTGAGATTGGTAAAACGAGGACCCAGATTGTAAACTGCTTAGAGAGAGTTGTAAGCACTAGGAAGCAATATGCAAGATTAAGTGCTATTGCTACAGCTACACATGTTGCTGCATTCTGGATCATCTGTGGCTTTCCCCCCCTTTTTTTTAAATATATATTTATATTATCGGCAAATGCAACAATCAAAGGATATAATGAAGCACAACCAAAAATATACTGGTGTTAATAAAATCAGGAAAAGGATATATAGAATAGTGATTAAAAATGTGACAAATAATTAAGCAGCAGTGATAACGTGACAGAGGGATATTATTTGATATTTTCTGTACTGCTTAGCACCCTCTTCAGACTCCTGATCTGGGGAATTTAGATAGGAGAAAATCAGAGTTCAAGACTTTCCTTTCTTTTTTTCTTGAAACAATCAAAGCGACACTATACAACTTACTTCTTGCTTTGTTTTATTCCATCTTATTTCATTTAAAAACTAAATAAATAATGGTGCTATTATTTTTTTTAAAAAAAGAACTCTCAAATTGCTATTTTTTTAAAAAAGAGAAACAGTTGTGGGTAAATTCTCGTCCTAATGAAATCTTCACAAAATTATTCCTTAAAAGCCTCACTATTATAAAATGAAATTATTTTTTTCAACCTCCTGGTTACTATGGCAGCACGATATGAACCCCTGTTTTAAACACCAAGGTGTTGCTTTTCAGGTTTGCACTATAGGCAATCATCGTTTTACAAACTAAATAGTTATGTTTATTATGTTAGAAAGCATTCTGCCAGACTGCAAAAATCCCACATTATTTCTCTTAGTACCGAACTATGGTGAATAGAGGACCAACTTCTCTTCACCATATTTTTATGAGAATGCAAATTGTGCATTCTGGGGAAAATTGTGCCATTAGGCTCAGGAAAACATGTTATACAGTAAACAATAACCCATTTCATAACAAGGGACTTGAAGCCAAATGGGCAAAATTGAGCTCCTTGAAATAAGTTGACCTCTTCCTGTAGCTGTGAAGACAGAGAAATGAACTTTAGAAAGTGGCATTGATAATACAAGAAGCCCAAAGGGTATTCATAGAACATAGAATAACAGAGTTGGAAGGGACCTTGGAGGTCTTCTAGTCCAACCCCCAGGCTCAAGCAGGAGACCCTATACCTGGTGGACCGCAGCAAAATTTTGGAGATCTGCAGAGAAATGGCAGAAAAATGGCCCCCTAAAGCAATTAATCTGGGCTGCGTGGGAAAACAAGGCTGCTCTGCCCACAGGGCCCACCCACCCACTGACCCGCACCCTTTGGCCGAGCACAAACCTTGAGACTGAGTAGAGAGTCACATGAGCTGGAACTGGAAGGTGAGACCAATGGCAGGGGAGGGAAATCCACCCTGGGGTGGCTTGCTAATGTTGGTGGGAAAGTTGGTCCCATACTCCAGAGCTGCAGTAGTTCTTTGCAGGTAGCAGAGAAGTTTTTGCACTCAAGCCTTGTGGACTTTCGGAATATTTTGGTTGGTGTTTGGAGACTCTTTGTGTTTGAAATATTTCTTACTAACTTTATCTAATGTTCTTAGCAGCCTTGCACAATCTTGGCAAGGCTCGTTCTCATCAGAGACAATTTGTTTGAGACAGCCTTTTCACCGTGAAGGAACAGAATTTGTAAAGAATCATTAAAAGGTTTTTCTGTTACCTCTGTTTTGCATTTGTTTCCTTGGAACAAAGTTTGGGCCAAAACAGACAAGCAAAGTCAATGGAGCATCCAGAGCCACTAAGAAACCGTGTTCATAAAATGACAACTGTAATAATTCACTTAATGACTTTGTCAGGAAAGATCATACAATGGGGCAAAACTCACTTAACAAATGTTTCACTTAGCAACATAAATTTTGGGCTCAAATGGGGTCATAAGTCAAGGACTACTTGTATGTGTCAACCCATACAATGTCAACATACACAGCCTCCCCACTATGAAAAATTATGACAACAATGTCCACACTGTCAGAAATTCCAAACTTTTCTTGACATCAATGCTCAAATTTGATTAGCAAATATCTCATATTGCTTTGTCCAATATTGCTTTCTCATTAGCTACTCCTGGGTACATCTTATGAGATCTCTGATTACTGGCACATTTCTACTGGCATCAATCACACCTACTCAACCTTTCAATTACACAGGAAATTATATGGAACTACACTATTTACACTCACATTTTTATTGGCAATATAACTATTTATCTTTTTATAAGCATGTAAAGCCATCTGGAAAGATATGATGGATTTTTTCAGCTAAACACTGTTTTTCTAGTCAAAGGAAAGTCCACGAAAACAACCATTGCCTAGAAATTTCACGCTTTCTTTTTTCCTCCATTGCTGGAATAAACAATGGTGATAGGAGTGTATGTGTTCAGATAAAGGTATTTTTTTATATATAAAAAGAAAGAAACACTTGGCTTTGAAATTTGAAGTTTGAAAAGCACATGATTCCCTATTATATTTGGCCCTAGATATATCATTCAAAGAAGTAAACATGTTGTTGTGCTTGCAACAGGATCCTAATAAGCAAATTCTGGAAGAAGTCCTCAATAAAAGCAGGACCAGTTACATTTATTCAAATTATTCCTTCTTATTTCATTTTTTAAATATGTATGTCCTATCAATGTTTCTGTCTTGCCTCTCCTGCCATCGCCAATTCACTTTAGGTTGCAACTGCAGGGCCCTGGACAGGAGAGTTGACATGAAACTTCTGACCAAGCATTGTGGAGGCTCGCGTTTTCCTTCCACCTCTGTTATTATGTGAAGCAAAACAGGAGCAGATAGTAGGTGGTAGATAGTTAATATATATCTATCAATTGAAATATCCATATCTATATCTATATCTATATCTATATCTAATCTCTCTCTCTCTCTCTCTCTCTCCACTGTATACATGTATATTTATATATGTATGTATGTATACACACACATACACACACATATGGATGAATGAAAGATATAGATACAGATTATCAGAGTTGGAAGGAACCTTGTAGGTCATCTAGTCCAACCTGCTGCTTAAGCAGAAGACCCTACACCATTTCTGACAGATGGCATGATAGATGGATAGATAGATGATAGGTGGGTAGATGGATGATAGGGAGGTAGATAGATGGATGGATGGGATAGATAGACAAGATAGATGATAGATAGATAGATAGATAGATAGATAGATAGATAGATAGATAGATAGATAGATAGATAGATGGATGGATGGATGGATGGATGGATGGATGGATGGATGGATGGATGGAAGGAAGGATGGATGGATGGAAGGAAGGATGGATGGATGGATGGATGGAAGGAAGGAAGGAAGGAAGGAAGGAAGGAAGGATGGATGGATGATGGATAGTTAGGTATAGATAATTATTGATTATAGTAGTAGAAGCAGTGGATACCCATCCAGTCATAGCCTTGACATCTCCATAGAATGAAAAATAAACATCATAGTGATGTTCAGTAATAGCAGTGTTCCAATATTTGAGGGACAGCCACAAAGAAGTGCCAGTTTCTCCAAAGTACCAAAGGCAGGACAAGAAGCAGGGGATAGGAACTAAACAAGGAGAGGAGCAACCTAGAACTACGGAGAAATTTCCTGACAGTGAAGACAATTAATCAGCGCAATGTCTTCCCTTCAGAAGGTGTGGGGTCTCCCCGCTTGAGCAGGGGGGTTGGACTAGAAGACCTCCAAGGTTCCTTCCAACTCCGTTGTTTTATTATTCTGATTTATTTTCCCCAGTAAAGGATACCACGAGAGTTATAATATAGAACTCTAACTCATTGAAATTGCATGAGGTACATACCCATGTTATTTTCCTGGCAACACTACAATAGGACTTTGCTTTTGCTTTCTTCTTTGGGAATGCACAAAGCACTTGTTTATCTGATTCAAGAAAGTTCTGAAACACATTCCAAATAGCTTTAACAAACAGAGAATGCTAGCCTTTGTTGATTCAAGGAACTGAGTTGTCAGAATCTTGGGAGAACAGTTTGACCTACCTTTCCTTTTTCTTTTCTCCTTCTCTTCTACCCTAGTGCTCCCTTTCCTGGACACAGATTGCCTGCACAAAAAAGCCTTTCTAAAATTAACCAAGTGGGCTCTGAAGTGGAATTTAGCAATCTGAAATAGTTCCCAGTCTTTTCAGTGGACCTAGGAAGCAATGATAATAGAATTTGCTGTATCTGAACACCAGCTGTGGCCATATCCAAGAAACTTTCCACGCTCAGCAAAAACTTTTTTTTTTTTAAGTTTTCTTTGACGTTTTCTTCTAATTAAACACAGTGATCAAGGGCAAATAATATTTTTATACTCTTTATCAACTCATTTGCAATGTTAAGTTATGGTTCATGCTCACTTCAAAGCTGAAAGGAGGATTGCGCATCGTTAGTTTGTGTTGCCAACATTTGTTACAGTGATGGAACCAATCTGGCAACAATTCTCCATGCCTTCCTTTTCTCCCAAACTGGATAGTTCAGTGCACTCAACCAGAGAAGTACCTCTGAATCACTGGTGGGATTCAAACATTTTTTTACTAGTGATTCCGAGTGGCATGGCTTGGTGGGTGTGGCAGGAGAAGGTTACTGCAAAATCCCCCATTCCCTCCCCACTCCTGGGGGAAGGTTACTACAAAATCTACATTCTTTCTCCCCCCCACTAACCTGCTTTCCAGCTCCGTTCTCCTGTGCAGGGCAACAAAAGAAGACCCAGCTGATCAACTGGGACTCAATGGGAAGCAGAGAATAGATGGGGGCGAGGCCAGTCCGAGGTGGTATTTGCAAGTTCTACAAACGACTCAAAATTTCCACTACCAGTTCTCCAGAACTGGTCAGAACCTGTTGAATACCACCTCTGCTCTGAATGTGAAGCTAATACTTTATAGCAACTTGGCCTCAGTAGGCTTTTGAGTGCAGTTCAAACATTCTAAGCTATGCCATTCTATGTGCCTTCTTGTCTAAGTATTTCAGGACCTCCTGTTTTAGGTACTGAATCAACAACGGAATGAAAAACCTCTGATGACCTTCTACCACTGCACCATAGAGAGTATTTTAACTTATTGCACCTCTGTATGGTTTGCCAATTGCACAGTGGCAGATGGTTAATGTCATTGCCCAGAAGATCATTGGTTGCTGTCTCCCCTCTTTGGAAGAGTTTTATAGCTCCCGCTGCCTTAAGAAAGTTCAAAACATTCTCAAAGATCCATCTCATCCTGGGCACTCCTTTTTTTTTTTTAATTATTACCATCTGGCAGATGGTACAGGACAATAAAAATAAGGACAAAATAAGCTGAAGAAACACTTCCATCCCAGGGCAGTAGCTCTTTTGAAATCTGCTGTATAGTGCAGTGTTGGTGTGGTGTCGGGGGTTTTCGGTTCAATGTGTGGAGTGTGAAGGGTGTGTGTTTGCGTTTATTTTCATGGTCATGACGTGCACTGAAGATGGTGTTTGATTTTTGTTGTACAGGTGCAATGACAATAAAGCAAACTAAAGTAAACTAACTCCTGCAGTAGCAACGTGTCCAGTTTGTTCATCCTGAACGGGGAAGTTGAGCCTACCTTCTAGCTGAGATCAGGCAAAAAAAAGAGCAACGGACACTGTGATTTTCTGTACCTGTTCCACTATTGCGAGATCACTTGCCTCTAGAGAGCAATACACAACCCATAAAGTGGGCATCACAGTAGAGGGCAAAACACAGCTTTTAGGCAGAGTCTTTAATTACGATTATTTGAGTGAGCAGCTGGTTTATGCGGACACAGGGATGGGTGGATTGCATTAGTACTCTTATAATTTTAAAGGATTTTATGTTCATTTTTAAATAACCTGCTGGGAACCCTTGCCGAGTTGGAGCTATATAAATGCTGTCAATCAATCCAGTCATAAATTGTTTGATGTCTCCCACACCATGAGAGCGCTGGAGGAAACCATGCTATTATACTGCCAAGAAAGAAAAGGTAGTCTAAGGTGGACTCTAAGGCTTTAAGCACCGCCCTTACAACCAACATTTCATTTCTACCACTGATTTCCATCATCAAAACCTTGTGGAAGATTTTGATTTTTTGTTGTTTTTGAAGGTTTTTTTCCCCCCAAAACCCTCTTTTTGAAGGGTCTCCTGCTTCTGCAAAGGGTTGGACTAAAAGACTTCCAAGGTCTCTCTTCCAGCTCTGTTATTCTGTAATCTGGTTTTGTTCACAGCATTTGTCTTTGCCTGGAGATCTGGTATCTATCAAAATAATGTACTTTGGGTTCATTTTAGTTAGCTGAACCTCCCATTACATTCCCCCAACCCCTCCAATCTTTCTCTCAACCCTTGGGTCCTTGGTGTTCTCTGAGCTTGCTGGTTTTCTTGTAGATACTTTATTGCACAACTAGCAGTGGTGGGATTCATTTTTTTTTTTTTACTACCGGTTCTGTGGGTGGGAGTGGCAGGGAAAGGATACTGTAAAATCTCCAGTCAGAGGTGGTATTTGCTGGTTCTCCCAACTACTCAAAATTTTCGCTACCGTTTCTTCAGAACTGGTCAGAACCTGCTGAAGACCACCTCTGACAATTAGGTAACATAAACAGTGCTAGATGAGAATGGTGAATGGAGGAGGAGGAGGAGGAAAAGGAGGAGGAGGAGGAGGACTGTGGGATCGTTGATGCTTTCTGAGTTGGGTTGTTTTCTTGCAGACATTTCATTACCCAACTATGTAACATCATCAGTGCTACTGATCTTAACTTCTCAGCAATGGGGAAGATGCAATCCTAATCATAGTTGCTGGCAAGGCAAAGGCTTGTCATTCCTTTCAGTTTGATGATGATTACTAGATGATTACTAACATGCTGTAAATCATAGCAAACAGGTAGCAGTTGCAACAGGTGGGATGAGATGGATGGGATGGATATCACAACTGGCATCTGCTATGGTCATGAGGGCCAAACTGTTTTTGGCAATGGGGGAGTCAAATGGGAAATTCCCAGAAGCATACCTATCTCTTCTTCACCAAATAAATAATGTTAAAGTATGATCTAGGTCTTAGTGAAGAAGACAGGAAATGGGCTTTCCTTTCAGCAGATTTAGGAAGAAATCTAAGTGTCAGGTTTCCAAGTGATGAAACCTAAATAAAATGGCTGCATATATGTCAATTTGGGCTCCACACTAAGGTCCCCGGTCCAAATCTACTCATGTTCTTATTTACTCATATGTTCAGAACATCTGCTGTGATGGGCATGCCCCTAATTTCATTAGAGAAAGGGTTATACAATTGAGCAAGTGTGGCTATGCTATTAGATCGACTAGAAACAAAGTCAATAATCTTGACTGTCACGCTTATCCCAACTTAGACATTTAGGAAAGAAAGATCTTCTACTACATTGTTTGAAAAAAGGGGTCAAGCGGTTGGCTAAGGCCAAGCCACTAACATCAAGCAAAGCTGGATTGGAATATCCCTCATGCAAACCTTGCAATTTCCTTCTTTCCCTGGTCCTCCCCCTTGACCAGCCCATCACTGCCTAATAGTACTTGTTTTTGATCTTTGGGGAATGGCTTTGAGATATGACGCCTCTTTGGTGTAGTTTTGCATTCTGTTCTCAGGCTCCTCCCCAAGTGGCTGGTTAGTTCACTCTGATTTGACATCTCTGGTTCCTATAAACCCGCCCCTTTTTACTGCCTGTTCCCATGCTCATGATTTACTTCCCTAATTGCCTTCTCCACTCCCTTGTATTTTATGGCAGCATGCTAGCAAAGAGAAGTATGCCGAAGTTGGCAGGCCTGACACTTGATCATATTCCTTTTCTTTTTCAATCTTTATCAGAGGATTGTTTAAAGGTACAGTATCCCTGCCCTGTTTAAATACGGCTCTTTTACATTAGTCAGATTTTGCTTTGAATCCCTTTAAAACCAAGTTGGAAGCTCAATACCCTTTTTGTTCTGTTTGGTCATTACTGTACATTTTGTAACAAGAAAAAACTGTTAGAAATTCAGTTTATATAAAGTACCACACAGAGCAAACAAACAGTAGTGTTATGTCCTGAGATACTCTAGGAGTTCTCACTCAGGTCCACTCACTTTGCGTGGGCGTTCTTCCCTTCCCTCATTGGTTGGTTCTCCCCAGCAGCCAGCTATAAAAGCAGGCTGCGGGGTCCCACCAGTTGCTGATTGCTGCGAGCCAGTTTCCAGGTGTGGCAAGCACGGTCAGCCCTTTATTGCTATAATAAAGTATTGTTGCACTCATGCTCTGGTTCAGCCTCTCTTTTCCCAAACATAACACTGGCGACGAAGGTGGGATGGCTACCAGAAGCACCATGCAACCGCTGAGTCACTAGCCGCCGATCTGCAGCCAGAGAGAGCGATCGGCCGGCGATAAGGGCAACGCTGATCCGCAGCCAGAGAGAGCGGTCAGCAAACAAAAAGAGCAAACAAAAAGAGCAAACGCTGATCCGCTGACAGAGAAAGCGGCCAGCAAGCGATAAGGAGCGAACGCTGATCCGCAGCCAGAGAGAGCGGTCAGAATTGAAAGTTAGAAGCGTCTGTAGCCGCTTGTTAGCCCAGCTACAGGGAAAGTGAAGCACTGCGAGCCGCAGCCGCTCAGTATTAGACACGAAATTCAAATGGCTGTCATTTGAATTTCAAACCTAAAAGGTACAGCACAGTGCTGTAGCCCAGTCACTGACGCCCACACAGGCGCGAATCTAGACGCCGCCAACGGCTAACAGCCAAACGTGGTCAACCCAGAGAGAAAGAGAGGATTACGAAAAGCCTCTCCTGAGCTGAATCACTTGCCTACCACAGGCACTAAAACATTGTCTGCTGCCCCAGAGAGATTTTTTCCACAGGTTGTTCAACCGGTCCCAGCACCATGAGTTCCAATCCAGTCTTCCCAGCGTTCAAACCAGACGAGGAGAAGTGGGAATCGTATAAGAACCGCTTTAATCATTATATTGATGCAGTTGGCCTGGCAGATGCGGGAGAACATCGGAAAAAATCGTATTTCCTAATCTACTGTGGAGCCACCATCTACGATACTGCCGCGGCACTCGTGGCTCCTCGTGAGTTGAAAAACGTTCCGTGGTCTGAGTTACTTGAAATCCTCACTAACCACTATTCCCCCAGGCCCTCACAGATTGCCAGGAGATTCGCCTTCCGTATGAGGAAGCAATCGAGCAAGGAGACCATCAATCAATATATGGCCGCTCTCAGAACAGCAGTACTGCATTGTGGGTTTGGAACCTACCTGGAGGACATGCTCCTCGATCAACTAGTCTGCGGGGTCAAGGACCTCCACCTGCAAAGGCGCCTTCTCGCCAAAAAAGACCTCAACCTCGCACAAGCAGTCGAGGAGGCCTTGGCAGCTGAGCTGGCAACGAACTCAGCCACCGAAATCCAGGGCCCTAGCGCCAAGCTGACATCACCTCCAGTCCACTCCGAGGAGGTGGTAGCAGAGGAAACTGTCAGTGACGAAAACGACGTCCACCGCCTCTCCAACGACCGACGGCCGCAGGTAGGAGCCAAACAAGAAAACATCGGTCCACCCAAGCACATCACCCTGTGCCTAGCCTGTGGGGGATCTCATCAGAGGGCCACCTGCAAGTTTAAAGGAGCCACCTGCAATAACTGCCATAAAAGGGGGCACATCGCGAGAGTCTGCCAAGCCCCCCAAAGCTCAGCACAAAGACACCCCCCCTCACACTCGGGACCACGGAGGCAAGTATTGAACTGTCGCACGCACCACCTTGCCAAGCACGCTGGCCTCACTGTCAGTAAAATTTCTCTCTCCATTTCCCTAGAAGGTAAACCGTGCCGCATGGAGGTTGACACGGGGTCAGCGCTCTCAATTATCTCGTGGAACACTCTCAAGAGGCTCCAACCAAGCCTATCCACTAGCCGGCTCCAGAGATGCCAGTTTGGCCTGAAGGACTACCAGGGGAAGACCATTCCTGTAATCGGCAGAGGCAAGTTCCTTGTCAGTTTTAAAGCTTTTAAAGGTCACCTACCTCTAGTGGTAGTTAACGGCAATCTACCCACCTTATTGGGGCTCGATTGGTTTCCCCATCTCGGCCTAGGGCTAACAGGAGTCCATGCTGTCTCAACCTCAGACACTGACTCCTTATTCGCTGATTACTCAGATGTGTTCAGCGATGAGCTGGGGTGTTATAACGGTACCCCCATCTCATTCTCGGTTGACCCCCAGGCAGTCCCAATCAGGCTAAAACCGCGTAGGGTCCCATTTGCTATTCGGCCAAAACTAGATGCATAATTAGATAAACTGTTAAAACAAGGGGTCATTGAGCCAACAGATTTCGCCAAATGGGAGACGCCCATTGTCACACCCCAAAAAAAAGACGGTAGCCTGAGAATTTGCTCGGACTACAAGACCACAATCAATAAATTTTTACAAGTTAGCGCTTATCCGGTGCCCGTCATTCAGCATTTATTACACACATTCGAACCAGGCAGCATTTTTGCTAAATTGGACATGTCTCAAGCATATCAGCAGTTCCCTGTTGATAACCAAACAGCGGAACTCCAGACCATTGTCACTCACAGGGGTGCCTTCCGATGCAAGCGTCTCCAGTTTGGCGTAAGTGTTGCCCCAGGTATTTTTCAATCCCTCATGGAGCGGATTTTGCAGGGCCTCCCTGGTGTAGTACCCTACTTCGACGACATCTTAGTCTCGACCAGGGACAGACCCCAACTCTTCCAGAGAGTTCGAGTAGTGTTAGAGAGGTTCAGACAGCATGGCCTCAAGTTGAAAAAGGAAAAATGTGCCATTGCCACTAGACAGGTGGACTTTCTGGGTTATAAAATTGACGCCTCTGGCATTCACCCCCTGGAGTCCAAGGTTAAGGCAATCCACGAGGCACCCACTCCAACCTCCAAAACTGAACTACAGGCTTTCTTGGGGCTATTGAACTTTTACGCATCCTTCTTGCCCCATAAAGCATCAGTAGCTGAACCCCTACACAGATTACTGGATAAAAGGTCACCGTGGCACTGGGGGCACAAAGAAGACCAGGCTTTTCACGCCGTCAAATCACTACTCACGTCAGAGGCGGTACTTATTCAATTCGACCCTAACCTTCCTTTAGTGCTGGCAGCAGACGCATCCCCTTTTGGAATTGGGGCGGTACTAAGTCACAGGCTCCCCAATGGCGCCGAGGCTCCCATCGCCTTTTTCTCAAGGACGCTCTCTGCAACGGAGCGCAATTACAGCCAGATCGATAAGGAAGCCCTAGCAGCTGTTGCAGCCGTGAAAAAATTTCACGAATTTCTTTTTGGCCATTTTTTGAGCTGGTCACGGACCACAAGCCCCTCCTGGGCCTACTAGCCGGGACAAACAGACCCCTCAAGTCCTTTCCCCTAGGATGACAAGGTGGACCCTCTTCCTAGCAGCCTACTCCTACAGACTTATACACCGCCCGGGTAAAACACTGTCCCACGCTGACGCTCTCAGTCGCTGCCCCTTGCCGGCTCCGGCTGAAGACCCTGCTCCTGTCCACGCGATTTTCGAGATCACCCAGTTGGACCTACCCATCACTGCCCTTGACATTGCTGCTAAAACCAAGGTAGATCAAACGCCGCCCAGGTGCTCGACTGGGTGAGGAGGGGTGGCCAGGGGGCAATGTTGAAAATAAATTCACACCCTTCAAGACTCGCATGCAGGAGTTGTCCAGTTTGCAGGGCTGTCTACTATGGGGCACTCGAGTGGTCATCCCGACCTCACTGCACCCGAGTTCTGGAAGCGTTGCACGAGGGACACCCTGGCATCGTGAGAATGAAGGCATTAGCACGCAGCTACGTGTGGTGGCTGGGTCTCGACGAGGACGTTGTCAATTGGGTAAGTTCCTGCAGCATTTGCCAGGAATCCCGTCCTGCTCCCCCCATTGCCACCCCTACTAGATGGGAAAGCGCCAGCGCCCCTTGGTCCAGAATCCACATCGACCTGGCCGGCCCCTTGCATGGGAAGATGTTCCTAGTGGTCGTGGACGCCTATTCTAAATGGATTGACGTAGCACAGCTATCCACGACCACCACACTAGCAATCACCAACGTGTTAACACGCCTGTTCGTAACGCACGGGCTACCCGACGCCATTGTCTCCGACAATGGCCCACAGTTCGCATCGACCGAGTTCAGCCGTTACGTGGCCAACCTGGGCATCCGCCACATTTTCACAGCCCCATTTCATCCTGCCAGTAACGGATTGGCTGAAAGGGCCGTCAGGACCACTAAAGAAGCCCTGGCTAGGTTCAGCAGGGATGACTGGCACCACAAACTCTCGCGGTTCCTGATGAGCCAGCACTCAACTCCTTGCTCAACCACCAATTAGTCCCCAGCTGAGCTCCTGATGGGCAGGCGCCTGAGGACTGTATTGGACAGACTCCACCCACAATATTGCCCTGACTCTCCCCTCGCTTCCACATCGGGGGTTAGACATTTTATCTTACAGGAGCAAGTATTCGCGAGGAACTTTGCTGGAGACCCCCTGTGGATCCCGGGCGAGATCATAGCCATCACCGGACCGCGGTCGTATAGGGTCAGACTAGAGGATGGCTGCGTCTGGAGAAGGCACATAGACCAACTGCGGAGGTGCCTCAGCACCCTCGCCAGCAGGGATCCAGAGTCACACGATGAAGGGAGACCACATCCGCAGCCCCACATCCACATCATGCCCGGCGACCAGTTCACACCAACAGCCAATTCCGAAGGCCCGAACACGGACAGCGGCACCCAGACGGTTGACCAACCCGATCCAGTCTACGGAAGCACATCCCCAGGGACCAACCCTACGAGCCCCTGGCATGCCCGAACCGAGGGGCATACTGATGACACTTTGCCGGCTCTGCCTTCCCAGGCAGACCCTGAACGGACAGACAGTGTTCCAGAGCTGCGCCGTTCCGGGCGCCAACATAAACCTCCTGCCTACCTCAGAGACTATGCGTGTTCGCATCTGGGGGGAAGGGGTGTTATGTCCTGAGAACTCTAGGAGTTCTCACTCAGGTCCACTCACTTTGCGTGGGCGTTCTTCCCTTCCCTCATTGGTTGGTTCTCCCCAGCAGCCAGCTATAAAAGCAGGCTGCGGGGTCCCACCAGTTGCTGATTGCTGCGAGCCAGTTTCCAGGCGTGGCAAGCACGGTCAGCCCTTTATTGCTATAATAAAGTATTGTTGCACTCATGCTCTGGTTCAGCCTCTCTTTTCCCAAACATAACAAGTACAATCACCATGTGCTTTACGCAACTATTTAACTGCAATAGAAAACAGGAAACTCAACTTAGAACAAAAGAGAATACAGTATCTACCATAGATCCAAACTTGTAAATACTGTCTGAATACTACCATAATTGTTGCATAGAAATACATTCCAACAATAAGTTCCAATATAAGCAACAGTGGCATTAAGCAAACAGAGGTTTGAAAGTCTGCACGACTTTATCTGAGTTACACCCGAAGAATATTCAAATGCCTTTCCAGCAAAGCAACAATGAGATATAACAATTCTGGTTGATAATGTTGTAATGCCTCGGGTTTTTAAGAATAGGAGAAGAGAATAATATTCTCATCCTTTTCAAGACAACTAGCATCAATTCACAAAGTGCTGGCATTCCCATATCTTGCGTTTATGTCGAATGTTGGAATTGAAAATACAACAGGGCTTATCAAAAAGAGCAATGCTAACAATAATGGCATAAGAGATAAAATCTTCTGCATACTTTATTTATGAAAAAAAATATCTTAGTAGTGGCACATCCCTGCAATTTGTCTATTTAAAAGACAATATTTACTTTTACAGTGAGAAAACTATTGTAAAGTTGCATCAGGAGGTAACAGAGGCATATATCTGGCAAAGGGAGAGTATGTTTAGAGTGATAAAGGTAAAGGTAAATTCCCTTTTAAGTTGTGCCTGACTCTAGGAGCAGTGCTGATCTCTCTTAGCCAAGAGACCCTCAGTGGTGCAGTGGTTAGAATGCAGTACTGCAAGCTACTCCTACTGCAATTTGGTAGTTCGAATCTCACCAGGCTATCAAAGTTCCATCCTTCCGAGGTGGGTAAAATGAGGACCCAAATTGTTGGGGGCAATATGCTGACTCTGTAAACCGCTTTGAGAGGGCTGTAAAGCACTATAAAGTAGTATATAAGTCTAAGTGCTATTGCTATTGTCTTAAGGATGCTTCCATGATCCTGTGGCCAGAATGGGATAGATCCCTTCCAACTCTTATTATGGCTCAATGTCCCTTCCAACTCAATTATGCTGTGTTCTATAGCCAATTACCAAGAGGAGGCAAGTAACAACAACTTGATTTTTAGTGCCCTGGAAATAGATTATTGAAAAATGCAAGTGAAGTGAAGCTAACCTTGCCTTATGATTAAGTTTATTCTCCTCATCTCTCTTCAGATGACTACAGACAGGCGCTAGGCAAATTGGTCATACTCGGATCCTACAAAAAAGTTTGAAGAGGCCTGCCTCATGAAATCAGACTCAACAAAACTTATATCTTTTAATTAAAATAAATAAAGAACCAGGCTCCTGATTACTTGCCACTGTATCCAACCCACCCAAAACAAAGCTGAAGAAAACTGGGTTTAACATTGCTCCTAGGGAAGCATGAATTGCAACCTTATTTAAATGTGACAAGGATTCTGCGAATCGATGAAATTTCACTTCTCCATCTGCAACACAGAGAATGCAACTAATCAAATTGTTCTTTCCAAAAACTGCATTTGCTGCTGAAACGAACATGCTGAACTAGCTAAAGGCATGTTAACAGCAAGTTAGATAGCCTTGTACTAAGGATGTTGCCCACAGCTTTAAAAAATTATTTCCTTTGCTCCATTAGTCCTAAATTATTTCCTACCTATTTATTGCTAAAGCATTTCTGCTTACACGAGGCCATTCTATTAATATGCATATATTCTGCTAAAGAAATATGAATACTGAATTAACTTCAGGGAAGGGAGCCTTTCTATTTTATAGAAGGATTGTTGCTTAAATGGCTTGTGATTTATTGATTAGTCTACTCATTTAGACAATCCGATATAGGGTGTTAATCTAAACTTGTTGCAGAAAGACGCACATTATCCAAATACGATTTTTAACACACACACACACATATACATACATGTGTGTGTATACACATACATACACAC
Source organism: Pseudonaja textilis (assembly GCF_049901715.1). NCBI lineage: Eukaryota > Metazoa > Chordata > Lepidosauria > Squamata > Elapidae > Pseudonaja > Pseudonaja textilis. The sequence continues at coordinate 52,838,605 of NC_141995.1, forward strand.
AGATATATATGCTTAGTTTTTAAAAATATAGAATTAGCTAGGAATAAAAAAATTCCTAACATTTACAGGTAGTCATCAACTTACAACTTGTTTAGTGACCATTTGAAGTTACAATGTCACTGTAAAAAGTGATTTATGACCAGTTTTTACACTTATGACTCTTGTAGCATCCCCATCAAAAATTCAGATGCTTGGCAACTGTCCCATACTTATGACGGTTTCAGTGTCCCGGGGGTCATGTCATCCTCTTTTGGGAGCTTCTGACAAACAAAATCAATGAGGAAGCCAGATTCACCTAACAACCGTATTACTTACTTAACAATTGCAACAGTTGTGGGATTCAAAATGTTTTACTACCATTTTGGTGGTCGTGGCTTGGAGGGTGTGCTTTGCACGTGTGCACACACTTTGCAAGTGCACGCGTGCCAAATGTGCACTATGCGTAGGAGTAGAGGCGTTCCAACTCACCTCCTGCAAACCTGCACTCCTGGTTGATTCAGCAGCTGCCGTGCGGCACCCTGCTGTGCCACGCAAAACAGCTGCGCTTCAAAAACAGGATAAAGGTGAGTATGGGAGCCCGGGTGTGGGCAGGTGGACCCAACAGCAGAGTGTCGTGGTTAGCCGGCAGCAGGTGCGGACGGTGGAGGAGAGAGAGGACTCAGATGAGGGGCCGGGACCATTAGGGAGTGGACTGCTGCCTTCAGAGACTGTGGGGGCTGGCAGCAGTGATGAGGAGATTCCCGAGGAGCCTGTGCCAAGTGTGCATGCATGCAGGATTGATCATAGGAGAGAGCAGTTACAGCAGCACAGGCAACTCAGGAGTAAGTCTGCAAGATATGGCCCCTCCCTCAAGAGGATAAAAGCCAGGTTTGTAGAAGTGTTCTTTGCAGCCAGCAAAGACACTCTGAGACTCAGCCTCATGGACATTATAGTTGGTGTTTGAAAACTCTGGCAAACTATTTCTTATCTGTAGGTTTTTGGCAGTCTTGAAAAGAAACTTTGGCAAGACTCTTTCTTGTCGGAGCTAATTAGTTGGAGGCAGCCTTTTATATGTAAAGGAACAGAATTTGTGATTAAACCTTAAAAGGTAGGGGTTGCTACCTTTATCTGTAGGTGACATACTTTCCGTGGAGACAATGAACGCATATTTGCTTTAATAATTTATCTTTGTAGTACAGGTAAAGCCATGGTGGACAGATTTATTAATGGACCCCACACTGAGATTTTAAATGCAGCTTTGGGGGGAAAATAGCCTCATGTATCCTCACCTCCTACAACACTATGTAACTCTTTGGGTTCTTAGAAATGCAGAGCTGAGGCATTTAATGGATCAGTTTCATAGAGAGATCTTTCCATTCTTACTTGAAAGTCAGCCATCTTGAATTACACAGGATTTGCTAGCTGGTAGGTGCATTCGTAGGGATTTCGGCCTTAATAAATTAGACTTTGGTTTCTAGACAGGAAACATTCTCCATAATACTTAATACCAAGTTAATGACCAAGACATCAGAAATGATCTGTCATATACTGTATTTGAGGTAGATGCAAGACAATTTCTTCTCCTATGTGTTTTTTAGGCTTGCAGTAAAGAGCCCAACATGTGTTCTGTTCCCACGCTTCAGACTTTTTGGATGTTGGTGAAAGTACAACCATTTCTCTACAATTTTAAATATAAAATGTAAAATAACATATTTTCCTTTTTCTGTCCTGGTCACTTTTTACTGAGGCACGATTGAGAGCATTTTAACAAACTGCATCTCTGTTTGGGATGCCTCAGATGGAAAGTCCATACAGAGAGTGGTGAGGACAGTGGAGAACATCCTAGGAAACTTGCTTTCCATTATTCGGGCTACTGTTTATAAGTGCTGTATGCTTAGAGCTTGAAGCATCCCCATACACCCACTCCACAGTCTGTTTCTGTTGCTCCGCTCTGTGAGGAGGTTCCGACATATTTCTAGCAGGACTACTAGATTCTGTAACAGCTTTGTTCCTTATGCCATCCATCTGGTAAACTCGCAAGATTCATTTTTCTCACCATAATACATTCGAATTAGTTTTGTCTCTCTGTTTCATATAATTATATGTTGGTATATGTATTATTTTGTATGTATGTATGTATTTTGTTATGTTTATATAGTGTACATTGGAGGTGGTGATTCTTTGAGAGCTGTATGCAATCAAATTTCATTTTAATATATGCCGATTAGTGTACATTCAAAGTGATAATAAAGTTATTTATTCTATACTATGCTACTCTATGCTACTCCACTCCACTCCATTCCATTCCATTCTATATAACATTAGTTTTGAGTTTTTTTTTTTAAATAAACTTTATTAATTTTACTTTTTAAAAAAAAAGACAACAACACAGCTATAAATTATATACAACGAAGAGACGCACCAGTCTTGGCGTAAGCCAAGAGGGAAAGAAAGGAAAGTTTGAGAGAGGAAAGAGGGAAAGGGAAGAGAAGGGGGGAAAAGTGGGGAAAACAAAGGTAGGAAAGACAATTATAATAAAACCATATTTTGTGACTGTCAGTAAGGTCTTTTCTTCTTCAAAGCTATCGTCGGCCTTAGTCTTCTTAGCGGTGAACTATCTTTGATTAAGCCAAATATACAAAGGATTCCAATTGCTAGAATAAATTGAAGATTCTTTATTTTTAATGCTTGGGTTAGATTGTCCATTTCTGCACATTGTAAAATTTTCTGAATGACCATAAGTTCAGTGGGGATGGAAGGTAGTTTCCAGCACTGGGCAAATGCCAGTCTGGCCGCGTTAAGATATGGATTGTAATATACTTTGATTTTTTGGATATTCGTTTATCAAAAATTCCTAGAAGGAAGGACTCGGTTTGTACTCAATCTGTTCCATGGTTATTTCCTCTAGCCAGTGCCTAATTTTTTGCCAATACTTCTGGGTTTCCTTGCATGACCACCACATGTGGAAGAAGGTACCTTCTGTGTTTTGACATTTCCAACACTTGGGGCTCGTGTTGGGGTGCATCTTGGCCAATCTCGAAGGAGGCAGGTGCCATCTATAAAACATTTTATATAAGTTTTCTTTATAAGCTGCTGATTTCGTGATCTTAATGTTCCTGTTCCAGACCTTTTCCCATTCTGCTAGGGTAATGCTCCGACCCACATTTCTGCTCCACGCAATCATATTTCCCTTGACAATTTCTTGTTCCAGTTCTGTTTCTAATAAATATTTGTAAAATTTAGATATATTTTTTTACTTGGTCCTAATAGAATTTTGTCTAGAGTCTGTAATTTATTGTAGATTCCAAATTCTTTAATGTCTTGTTTGTATTTACTATGAATTTGAAGGTACACCCACTGATCAATTATAAATCCTCGTTCTTGTAATTCTTGTCGTGTTTTTAACTTTCCTTGTAGGTCTAATAAATTTTCATACTTAATCATTTTGGTTATATCCAAATTATTAGGGTGTACTATCGCTTCCATTGGAGACAGCCAAATCGGTATTTTTAGATAAAGTTTTTACACGTACTTTTTTCCAATTAGTTAATAAAGCGTCCCTAATAAGATGCCTATGGAAATATGATTGCCTGGGTTTCCCTGATTCCCACAGAAAGGCATGCCATCCTTTCTGCATATCGTGGCCTTCTAATACTAGTGTTCTTTTGTTGGTTAGGTTTACCCAATCCTTTATCCATAGTAAGGTGGCTGCCGTATGGTATATTTCCCAGTTTGGCAAGGCTAACCCTCCTCTGCTTTTCAAATCTTGCAGGGCTTTTACGTTAATCCTAGCTTTTTTCCCCTGCCAAATGAAATTCAATGTTATCTTGTTTAGTTCCATAAAAAAAAATTTATTTAGTTTGATTGGAATTGTCTGGAATAAATATAGAAATTTTGGCAGAATATTCATCTTAATCAAAGCAATCCTGCCCAATAAGGAAAGTTGTAACTTGCTCCAGAAATCCAAGTCTTTCTTAGATTGTTGAAGAAGTTTGTCATAATTATTTTCTTTTAACGATTTACTTTGTGGAGTTAGCCAAATTCCTAAGTATTTAATTTTTTTTGTCACCTGTATTCCCATTGTTGTCTCTAGCTTTTTATTCTGGTCTCCTGTTAAATTTTTAGTCATTAATTTTGTTTTTCCCCTGTTTATTTTAAATCCCGCGACTTCTCTAGTTTTGAGTTTTGATTCTGTTTATCTGGCTCTGTTTTATACTTTTTTGGTTGTTGACATCAGCTGCCTTGAGTGCTAGAATAAATCAAAGATTAAATAAGTCATATATACATAAAAATGAACAATTATTGACCCTATTTGTTTTTCTTTTAGCATTACACTAAGAGCATCTCCGAATAGTGCCTTGTAAGGCAGGATGTAGTTTGGATTGATTACTAAATCAATTCATATTGATTAAATGGTCTATATGAGACCTGTTTGGAAGCCGAGAAGAGTAATAATACCAGAGCATGGAAATGCTTGCTCCTACAAACCATTGTTCTCGAAAAGCATCAACTTTGTTTGACAATGACTTCATACCTTACTAACCAAGGAACCTCTGAGAAGGTTCCTACCCAGGCGTCATGCAAAATGAATGCGTATTTTAGCATTATTCCAATTACACTACAGCCTTGCTTTTTTTTTTTTCTCCCAGTATTCTCACAGCATGGATGACTCCTTTTTGATCAATTTGTTCTGGTTCATAATTTACTCTGCCTCAGCCTGTTCAACCTTGCTTAGCTGTTTGCACTCCGTCACAAATAATTCTTTTTCTAATTCCAGCAAAATGGTGCTTCCTATTGTCAGCCTTTTAACTGTGCCTTGGACTACATTCATTACAACAATGTTTTGTTTTGTTTTCCCACCTCTTTCCAGAAGTGATACAACATCTGGTTCTCATCCTGATTTTTGCAGCAATCATTCTAACAGGCATTTTTTTTCCCCTAATCTGCAGCATTTTTCAACTCATCGTTTAAGCAAGAATTGTTTGTTTTCCCAATCTTGGTTTAATGTTCTATCAAGGTACATCAAGTCATCCATGTGCTTTTTTCCCCCCAACCACTGATGCATAATTTTCAAGCATTTGTTCTATTTTTCTTTTTCAGAAACAGCTTGGACGTTGATATATTTATGTTTGGATCCAAACTACCCAAGGAGTTGCTGATTCAGTTCTATGGCAGAATTATTGAGTCTGTCATTTGCACCTCTATAACTGTCTGGGTTGGTTTTGCAACCCAACAAGACAGACACAGACTTCAGAAAGTAATTAGGACTGCAGAAAAAACAATGACTACCAATCTGCCTTCCATCAAGGAACTGTATACTACACGAGTCAAAAGGAGGGCTGTGAAAATATCTACAGACCCCTTACATCCCGGACATAAACTGTTTCAACTCCTACCCTCAAAACAATGCTATAGAGCACTGCACACCAGAACAACTAGACACAAGGACAGTTTTTTCCCGAATGCCATCCCTCTGCTAAACAAATAATTCCCTCAAGACTGTCCAATTATTTACAAAGTCTCCACTACTATTATTATTAATCTTCTCATCCCTCCTTATCACCCATCCCCCTCCACTTGTGACTGTATGGCTGCAATTGTGTCGCTTGTATCCTTACAGTTTATATTGACTGTTTCCTAGTATGACTTAGCTTATTGTACCCTATGACTATTATTAAGTGTTGTACCTCATGATTCTTGACTCTTGATGAATGCCATTGACATGAGTGATGTCGAGCTGGCCACACCCACCTCAGTCATGCCCACCCCAGCCCCCCTAGGTCAAACACAATGCAGCCCTCAATGAAATCGAGTTTCACACCCCTGGTCTACATTATAAATGAAAGCATGGTAAATGAAGGCATATTTATCATATTTTAGATAAGAAAATTGATAATATGAATATGAAATTAAGGTCATGTTTGTTATTGAAATGTTAAATGATCTGGAACCACATGGTTCATCCAATGATGTATGTAAAGAAAAAAAATAGAAAGAATTATTTCAAAAAAATATTTACCATATTTTTAAAGCTATATCTTTCACTCTCAAGACTCAAAGTAGGCCTATTTTTCCTCTTAGCGCTTTTCTGTTTCTTTTGACAGCATTTCATAAGCATTCTTGTTTTTCTTGTTTCACTTTATCCTTCCGGCAGTGACCCCAGAATAAATCTACTAATTTTTTGTGACACCCTCTAATATATTACTTTGCACTCTGTTCCAAGTTGTTTTCATATCATCTTCCATCCATATCTATATTTAAAGACAAAATGTGGCCTGAAATACATTGGAGATTGTTTAGATAATCCCTAAGGTTTTTTTTCCCCCTCACATTCCATAATTCATGTCCATGTACACTGCAGATGGCATCTGTGAACTTTGGGGCCCAACTAGGAAACACCACAAGTCTTCTAGGGATTCAAATGCATTTCTACTGAGATACTTCATTGTGACATTGTGGGGTTTTTTTTGGTTTTTTTTTTTTGGGGGGGGGCTGTTCCTGGTGAAAATATGTTCATAAGGGCTTGCAATTTTACACCTTCAATTTGTCTTCCTTATAACACGGCTTTCGTCTCTTACAATTTGTGTGGCTTTTAATTTTACTTAGGCACACACGCCCCGGTTGATCTGAAATTGTGGTTAGAATGAAAAGCAACTGACAAATAAAAGCTAAAGCACCAGATATAAAAGCTTGTTTGCAGACAATGTCAAAATCATAAAGTTTTTTTCAAAAATGTAACTATTACTGCATTGTCATTTTTGCAGGTTTTAGCAAATACAATCCTAGCCGCTGTTAATACATTTACAATCAGGTATTTCAATTCTTTACTATATATTTCAGGTAAAATTCCCAATAAAAATATCTCTGGTTTCAAATCTATATGCTTTTTTGTCATTTTTTCCAATCACGTGTAGATTTTAGTCCAATATTTTTTAGCATCCGCACAAGTCCACCACATTTGGTAATATGAGCCAGGTGTCTGATGACATTTCCAAAATTTTCCAGATTTGTTCTTGAACATTCTTGCTATTCTTGTCGGGGGGAAATGCCACCTGTAAAACATACAAGTTTTCTTTATATGCTGTTGACATTGTCATTTTATAATTTTGAGACTACAATTTTTGCCATTTCTCTAGATCAATCCCATATCCAAAATTCTTCCCCCAAGCAATCATAGTTTCTTTAACTTGTTCTTCTTCTAGTTTAATTTCTAATAAATATCCATACAATTTTTTAATCACCTTTTCATCAGTACCTGTCAAAATCTTATCTAAATCAGTCAGTTTATCATAGAAACCTTCTGTTTTAGAGTCTTTATCATACCTTGAATGTATTTGCGCATATGAAAACCAATTCATCTTTATACCTTGTTCCTCTAATTTTTGTATAGATTTGAGTTCACCCTTTTCATTCAATATTTCACCATATCCAACTGTTTGTTCTTTTTTGTATATTATAGGATACAAAAATGCTTCAACAGTCGATAACCAGACTGGAATTTTCAAACAGTATTGTCTTTTAATCTTCTCCCAGTTTAACCAGAGAGACTCCCGTATATGTCATATAAAATACCCCTGTGTTTTAGTTCCTTTATACCATAAAAAGGCATGCCACCCCAACAACAAATCATTTCCTTCTAATGTCAACAATCGAGTATTTCTTAATGTTATCCATTCCTTAACCCACATCAGATTTGTAGCCAAACAGATTTGTTTGGTAATACAACTCCCAATTAGGCAAACCAAATCCTCCTCTTATTTTGGCATCTTGCAAAAGTTTTAACTTTATTCTCACTTTTTTACCTTGCCATATATATTTCAACACAATTTTATTTAAATCTTCAAAGTAATCTTTTCCAAGCCTAATTGGAATTGTTTGGAACAAATATAAAATTCTGGGTAATATATTCATCTTGATTTTTGATATTCTCCCTATTAATGACAGTTGTAAATTTTCCCATTTCGCCAAATCTAACGCTATCTGCTGCTTAAGTTTGATATAATTATTCTCTTTTAGTGTATTGCAACTTTCTGTCAAATGTATCCCCAAGTACTTGATCTTATTTGTGACCTGAATTTTCAATAGATCTGCCAGTTCTTCCTTTTGTCTTGATAGCATATTCTTTGTCAGGTTCTTTGTCTTATCTTTATTTATTTTCAAACCAGTCACCTTTCCATATGCCTCTATCTTTTATATCAATTTTGGTGCTGTTTCTAGTGGGTTTTCTAAGATGAAAACCAGATCATCTGCGAATGCTTGCAACTTAAATTCTTCCTTTTTAATTTTTATCCCTTTTATATCCTTTTCTTCTTTAATATTTCTGTTTAGCACTTCCAGAGTTAACACAAACAACAGAGGTGATAGTGGGCACCCTTGTCTTGTTCCTTTTCTTATTATTTCTCTTCAGGAGAGATGTTTGTTGTATTTGAGTTGCTTATGATATCACGAACATTGGTGATGTCATCTGATACAGATAATTCTCTAATTACATCAATTTGTTTAGCAAGTATTCAAAGATACAAAGTGACTTATGACCATTTTCCCCCACTTATGACCATTGCAGTATCCTGCATGGTCACGTGATCAAAATTCAGATGTTTGGCAACTGACACATATTTATGATGGTTGTGGTGTCATCTGATTGCGACTTTCTGACAAGCAAAGTCAACGGGGATGTCATGCCCCTGGTGGAGACTGACTCTGAGGGAAAGGAGGAATAGCAGACAGGGAATGGCTGCGGAAGTTGTGGAGGAGGCTGGGGAAGGGCTGGGCACTCAGAGGAGGATCCAGGTCATCCCCTCTCCATCCTAGGGCATGCAGGGAGGAAAAGATAAGGGAGAGAAATGGTTTACTCAGGAGGAGCGGGCTTTGATACTGTTCATGGGCTGCAGCTGTGACAACTGGATAGGAGGACGGACATGCCCAATTATAACTTCAAAAAAGGCAACTATGATCTTATAACTGTGTTTATTTTGTATCCCACCCTGGGTCATCACAGGGGAAGCCAGGTTCACTTAACAAGTTCCATTGCCCTCTCTTAGTTTCCACGCTACTGGAATACCATTAAAAAAAAAAAAAACCATGGAGGTCTAGCCACATCTATGAGTCTTCCAAAATGTTACACAGCTCTTTCATTTCTCCTTCGTAAATTGCCACATTGCTAAATGAATTTTAATGTTCTAATACAGCAGATCTCAAACCTTTTGGGTACCAGAGGTTTTCCCGTGGACTGAAGGGAGGTCGTTTCATGGGGGAAGGGGCTTCACTTATTTTGCATGCACCGGTTTCTGGCATGCCGTGGCCATCTTGCTAGTCCACAGACTGTGGGGGGTTGGGGATCTCTGTCCTAATACAAACAGCAATAGAAAAGTGACTCAAAGATTTCAAAATGGAAATAACTCATCATAAATTAGCAGCAGCATCTTGGTACAATTATTTTTTTTAAAAAAAATCAATTACAAAGGCTTTTCCTTAAAAAAAAAAAATGAGGGTGGGTGGAGAATCAGAATGAAAAAAATTTAAAAGACTTGAAATTTTGGAATAAGAAGCAAAAAAGAGGCTACCATACTCAGTTAGTTTGAGCCTTTGCCAAACTCTGCTATAGAAGGAACAGATCCAGCCGGTGCTTATCAATGGAGACCGAGTGGAGAAAGTGGCCAGTTTTAAGTTTCTGGGTGTTACCCTAAAAGAGCACCTGACCTGGGGTGCTCACATTGCAGCCCTGGTCAAAAGGGCCCAGCAGAGATTATACTACCTGAGGCTTCTCAGAAAGCAACAACTGAATGAAAAACTGCTGGTGACCTTCTACCGCTGCACCATAGAGAGTATCTTAACTTACTGCACCTCCGAATGGTTTGCCAATTGCACAGTGGCAGATAGGACAGCACTCCAGAGGGTTAACGTCATTGCGCAGAGCATCATTGGTTGCCCTCTCCCTTCTTTGGAAGAGCTTCATAGCTCCCGCTGCCTCAAGAAAGTTCGAAACATTCTCAAAGATCCATCTCATCCTGGGAACCCTTTTTTTTTTTAACTATTACCATCTGGCAGACGGTACAGGAGGATAAAAGCAAGGACAAATAGGCTGAAAAACAGCTTCTATCCCAGAGCAAGTAACTATATTGAATTCTACTGTATAGTACACTGAAGATGGTATTTAATTTCATTGTACAGTGTGCAATGACAATAAAGTAAACTAGACTAAACTAACAGAATCTTAAAAGCTTGAAGAGTAATATTTTTCCCTATATTATCAATCAGAATTTATAAGAGCACACAGAGGGGAAAAGGTAGATAGAGAGAATAAATTTTACAGCAATGCATCTTTCTAATAGAGCTGAGCCAGTAATGAGAAGATGTACAATGCTGAGGCAAAACATTGTTTCTGCTGTGGAGAACACATTTAAACAAATACCGATCTGACTTCAACTCTTCCCCTTTTTCTCTATTCTCAGGAGACAGATTGTACATCTTTATGATCGATAGATCCAGATAAATTATTCATTATGAAATGCATTGAATGGATTCACTTCAGGGTTATATATACATACATACACACACACACACACACACACACACACACACACATATTCCATTTTAAAGAATGCTTGTAAAAAGGTGTTGCTGAAAAGGCAATGTTCCATTCAAAACATCCCTAAAATGCAATATGTGCACTTCACCTGTGCATGCCCCCTGCATGCAAACATGCACCCCATCCCACACATGTAGCCCACTCAACATGCATGTGCAGCTGGCTGGCAGGAGGCATGTGTGCATGCGTGGCGGAGGTGAGCTGGGGCAATGGCTCATGTGCCCACAGAGAGGGCTCTCTGTGCCATCTCTGAGACACATGCCATAGGCTCACCATCACGGAGATACGGCCTTGGAAAAATAAATGTCTCGAATGTCATTTTGATTAAAGCAGTTCCTTTTGTTACTATTGTCCTGTGGAATAAATCTCTCAGTGTTAAGTTTGAGCAATGAGAGGCTGAACCAGAGCATGAGTGCAACAGTACTTTATTTTACAAATAAAGGGCTGACCGTGCTTGCCAAGCCTGGAACTGGCTCGCAGCAATCAGCAACCAGTTGGACCCCGCAGCCTGCTTTTATAGCTGGCTGCTGGGGAGAACCAACCAATGGGAATGGGGGAATATCGCCCACACAAAGTGAGTGGACCTGAGTGAGAACTCCTTGAGTCCTCAGGACATAACACCCCTTCCCCCCAGATGCGAACACGCATAGTCCTTGAGGTAGACGGGGGGGTTGTGTTGGCGCCCGGAGCAGCGCAACTCGGGAACATTGTCTGTCTGTTCGGTATCAGTCTGTGACGGTTGAGCTGGCATAGTGTCGCCAACACTCCCTCTGGACTGGGCATCCTCGGGAACCACCGGGTTGGTTTCTGGGGTCGAGCTCTCGTGGGTTGGATCAGGTTGGTCAACTCTCTGGGCGCTGTTGTCCGAGTTTGGGCTGACCGGAACGACCGCTGGCGCAGACTGGTCGCTGGGTGCGGTGTGGCTGGGCGGCGGATGAGACGGTTCCCCTTCGACTGGAGGCTCTGGATTCTTGTTTGCGAGGTTGCTGAGGCGCCTTCTGAGTTGGTCTATGTGCCTCCTCCAGACGCGACCATCCTCCAGCCTGACTCTATACGATCTCGGCCCGGTGACGGCGATGACCTCGCCCGGAATCCAAAGCGGGTCCCCAGCGAAATTCCTTGCGAATATCGGCTCCTGTAACATAAAATGTCTAACCCCAAGTGGAAGCGAGGGAGAGTCAGGGCAGTATTGTGGGTGCAGTCTATCTAATACAGTCCTCAGGCGCCGGCCCATCAGAAGTTCCGCTGGGGACTTATTGGTGACTGCACAGGGGTTGAGTGCTGGCTCATCAGGAACCGTGAGAGTTTGTGGTGCCAGTCATCTCTGCCAAACCTAGCGAGGGCCTCTTTGGTGGTCCTGACGGCCCTTTCAGCCAACCCATTACTCGCAGGGTGAAATGGGGCTGTGAAAATGTGGCGAATGCCAAGGTTGGCTGCAAAACGGCTGAATTCTACTGATGCGAACTGTGGGCCATTATCGGAGACCAAGGAGTCGGGTAGTCCATGTGTAACTAACAGGCGCGTTAACACGTTGGTGATTGCTAGTGTGGTGGTCGTGGATAGCTGTGCCACGTCTATCCACTTGGAATAAGCGTCCACGACCACTAGGAACATCTTTCCATGCACGGGCCGGCCAGATCGATATGGATTCTAGACCAGGGCGCTGGCGCTCTCCCATCTGGTAGGGGTGGCGATGGGGGAGCAGGATGGGATTCCTGGCAAATGCTGCAGGAACTTACCCAATTGACAATGTCCTCGTCTAGACCCGCCACCACACGTAGCTGCGTGCCAACGCCTTCATTCTCACAATGCCGGGTGTCCTCGTGCAACGCCTCCAGGACTCGGGTACGCAGCGAGGTCGGAATGACCACTCGAGTGCCCCACAGAAGACAACCCTGCAAACTGGACAGCTCCTGCATGCGAGTCTTAAAGGGTGCAAATTTGTTATCAACGTTGCCTCCCGGCCACCCCCTCCTCACCCAGTCGAGCACCTGGGCGAGCGTTTGGTCTGCCTTGGTTTTGGCGGCGATGTCAAGGGCGGTGATGGGCAGGTCCAACTGTGTGATTTCAAAAATGGCATTGACAGGAGCTGGGTCTTCAGCCGGAGCGGATAAGGGGCAGCGACTGAGCGCGTCAGCGTGGGATAGAGTTTTGCCCGGGCGGTGGATAAGTTTGTATGAGTAGGCCGCTAGGAAAAGTGTCCACCGTGTCATCCGAGGGGAGAGGACTTGAGGTGTCTGTTTGTCGCCGGCCAGTAGGCCCAGAAGGGGCTTATGGTCGGTGACCAGTTCGAAGAAGTGGCCAAAAAGGAATTCGTGAAACTTTTTCACGGCTGCAACAGCTGCTAGGGCTTCCTTGTCAATTTGGCTGTACTTTCGCTCCGTGGCCGAGAGCGTCCTGGAGAAAAAAGGCAATGGGGGCCTCGGCGCCATTGGCGAGTCGGTGACTAAGGACCGCCCCAATTCCAAAAGGGGATGCGTCTGCTGCCAGTACTAAAGGAAGGTTGGGGTCGAATTGGATGAGCACTGCCTCTGACGTAGTAGTGATTTGACGGCGTTAAACGCCTGGTCTTCTTTGTGCCCCCAGTGCCACGGTGACTTTTTGTCTAGTAATCTGTGTAGGGGTTCGGCTACTGAGGCTTTATGGGGCAAGAAGGATGCATAAAGTTTAGGAGCCCCAAGAAAGCTTGTAGCTCCGCTTTGGAGGTCGGTGTGGAGCTTCGTGGATCGCCCTAACCTTGGACTCCAGGGGGTGAATGCCAGAGGCGTCAATTTTATAACCCAGAAAGTCCACCTGTCTAGTGGCAATGGCGCATTTTTCTTTTTTTAACTTGAGGCCATGCTGTCTGAACCTCTCTAACACTGCTCGCACTCTCTGGAAGAGTTGGGGTCTGTCCCTGGCCGAGACCAAGATGTCGTCAAGTAGGGTACTACACCAGGGAGGCCCTGTAAAATCCGCTCCATGAGGGACTGAAAATACCCGGGCAACACTTACGCCAAATTGGAGACGCTTGCATCGGAAGGCACCCCTGTGAGTGACGATGGTCTGAAGTTCCGCTGTTTGGTTATCAACAGGGAACTGTTAATATGCTTGAGACATGTCCAATTTAGCAAAAATACTGCCCGGTTCGAATGTGTGCAATAAGTGCTGAATGACGGGCACAGGGTAGGCGCTAACTTGTAAATATTTATTGATTGTTGTCTTGTAGTCCGAGCAAATTCTCAGGCTACCATCTTTTTTGAGGGTGTGACAATGGGCGTCTCCCACTTGGCGAAATCTGTTGGCTCAATGACCCCTTGTTTTAGTAGTTTATCCAATTCAGCATCTAGTTTTGGTCGAATAGCAAATGGAACTCTACGTGGTTTTAATCTGATTGGGACTGCCTGGGGGTCAACGGTGAACGAGATGGGGGTTCCATTATAACACCCCAGCTCCTCGCTGAACACATCTGCGTAGTCAGCGAATAAGGAGTCAGTGTCTGAGGTTGAGACAGCATGGACTCCTGTTAACCCTAGGCCGAGGTGGGGAAACCAATCGAGCCCCAATAAGGTGGGTAGATTGCCGTTAACTACCACTAGAGGTAGGTGGCCTTTAAAAGCTCTAAAACTGACAAAGAACTTGCCTCTGCCGATCACGGGAATGGCCTTCCCTGGTAGTCCTTCAGACCGAACTGGCATCTCTGAAGCCGGGTAGTAGATAGGCTGGGGTGGAGTCTCTTGAGGGTGTTCCACGAGATTATTGAGAGCGCTGACCCTGTGTCAACCTCCATGTGGCACGGTTTACCTTCTAGGGAAACGGAGAGAGAAATTTTACTAACAGTGTGGCCAGTACGCCTGGCAAGGCAGTGCGTGCGACAGTTTAATACTTGCCTCTGTGGTCCCGAGTGCGAGGACGGGGGTCTGTGTGCAGCGCTTTGGGGGGTTTGGCAGACTCTCGCAATGTGCCCCCTCTTATGGCAGTTGTTGCAAACGGCTCCTTTAAACTTGCAGGTGGCCCTTTGATGTGATCCCCCACAGGCTAGGCACAGCGTGATGTGCTGGGGTGGACCGGTGTATTCTTGTTTGGCCCCTACCTGTGACCGTCTGTCATTGGTGAGGCGATGGACATCGTTCTCATCGTTGTGGGCTTCCTCCGCTTCCACCTCTTCGGAATGGACTGGGAACGATGCTAGCTTGGCACTTGGGCCCTGAATTTCGGTGGCTGAGTTCGTTGCTAGCTCGGCTGCTAGGGCCTCCTCTACCGCTTGCGCAAGGTTGAGGTCTTTTTTAGCTAGCAGTCGCCTCTGTAGGTGGAGATCCTTGACCCCACAAACTAATTGATCGAGGAGCATGTCCTCCAGGTATGTTCCAAACCCGCAGTGCAGGGCTGCTGTTCTGAGGGCGGCCATATATTGATTGATCGTCTCCTTACTTGATTGCTTCCTCATACGGAACGTGAACCTCCTGGCGATTTGTGAAGGTCTGGGAGCGTAGTGGTTAGTGAGGATCTCAAGCAACTCGGACCACGGAACGTTTTTTAATTCTCTCGGCGCTACGAGTGCTGCGGCGGTATCGTAAACGGTGGCTCCGCAGTAGATTAGGAAATAGGATTTTTTCCGATGCTCTCCCGCATCCGCCAGGCCGACCGCATCGATGTAATGATTGAAACGGTTCTTATACGATTCCCACTTCTCTTCATCTGGTTTAAACGCGGGGAATACTGGGTTGGAACTCATGGTGCTGGAACGGCTGGGCTACCTGCGGAAAAAATCTCTCTGGGACTACGAGCGCTCGTGAGTTACTAGTGAAATCAGCTCTGGAGAGGTTTTTGCTAACCTCTCTTTCTCTCTCTGGGTTACCACGTTGGCTGCTAGCCGTTGGAGGTGTCTAGATTCGCGCCAAAAAAAGTGGGCGTTAGTGACTCTCTACAGTGCTGTGCTGTGATTCCTACTGGCTCGAAATTCAAATGACACCCGTTTGAATTTCCCGCCAAATGCAGAGCGGCTGCGGCTCACAGCGCTTCACTTTCCCCGTAGCGGGGCTAACAAGCGGCTACAGACGCTTCTAACTTTTTGCTTTCTCTGGCTGCGGATCTGCGTTTGCTCTTTTTGATCGCTCGTTTTGTTAGCTGACCGCTCTCTCTGGCTGCGGATCAGCGTTTCCCTTATCGCCAGCCGATCGCTCTCTCTGGGCTGCGGATCGGTGGCTAGTGACTCAGCGGTTGCAAGGTGCATCTGGTAGCCATCCCACCCTCGTCGCCAGTGTTAAGTTTGAGCAATGAGAGGCTGAACCAGAGCATGAGTGCAACAGTACTTTATTTTACAAATAAAGGGCTGACCGTGCTTGCCAAGCCTGGAACTGGCTCGCAGCAATCAGCAACCAGTTGGACCCCGCAGCCTGCTTTTATAGCTGGCTGCTGGGGAGAACCAACCAATGGGAATGGGGGAATATCGCCCACACAAAGTGAGTGGACCTGAGTGAGAACTCCTTGAGTCCTCAGGACATAACACTCAGTAAATTAAAAGCAAGAACTGTCTTGAGGTTCAGTTGCTCTTGGATCTCAGGACTTAGCTCAACTCCTGGTTTTATTGGCACAACTATACAGTTTTGGCAGTGATTCTGAAGAAGCTTGTCATTACTTCTGTCGGCCATTTTGTTCCTCAAATGTCCCATCAAATTTATTTATTTTAAAAAAATATATTGCCACCTACCTACACATGGTGACTCAAGGCAACTGAGATAAAAACACCACATAAAATAAATAAAAATAATAAAAAGAAAAATAATAAAATAATAACTTCTCACCCGGTGACAACAGACATTCCTACCAGTCATTTAATGGGCTCCATCCTGCTTTGGGTTCCCCAGGCCCACTCGCAGAACCACATCCTTAAGGCCTTCTGGAAGAAGAGTGGGGCCCAGTCTAATCTCCAGGGGGGTGGGAAGGATGTTCCAGAGAGAGGGAGCCACCACGGAGAAGGCCCTTCTTCTGGGTCCCACCAGGTGTATCTCCCACAGGGATGGGACCCACAACATTCCTTGCGTACCCACTCTAGCGGGTCAGATAGATGTGACCAGCAAGAGACGGTCCCTCAGATAACCTGGTCCCAAGCCATGAAGGGCTTTAAAGGTGACAACCAGCACCTTGAATTGCACCTGGAAGCAAATTGGCAAGCAATACATTTCCTGCAGGAGGAGGTGATACATGTGCACACCGAGGTCTGCACAAAACTAAATTAATACTCAGGCCTGATTCTACATTGTTTTGTTTGGGGATTGTCATGTGTGTGTGTGCATGTTGAGTCTGGTCTCTGGGTGTTATGTAAATTTCATTGTATGTATGCTGTGTATATGACAATAAAGAATTCAATTGCTACATGGTTTCTGAGCCCAATGAAGATCAGGCATGTGTACCTGCTTCACCAGGTGAGGAGAAAAATATGTCTTAATGATGCCTTTGAGATAAGGGCACCTGACTTAGCATACATTTCTCTTGCTCCCTCCCTCCTCCTCTCTCCCTCTTGCTCCCTCCCTCCCTCTCTTTCAAAAGAAATAGATGAGTCCGTCTTATTTAAGAAACCACAGAAACCAAAAATGTAATTCCTTTGATTTCCATGGAATTTTTTACTAAAAACTTTGCTGAGCTTCATGGCCTTAGATATTTGTTTTAGCGCTATTTAAAATAAATACACTTATGTGATTATGCTTATTCAACCCTGAGGAAACTACCCAGAGCCAGGTTGTAGATAAGTATCTTGTTTCAGCTTTCAGATTGTAAGCTTTTATTGATGTTCCTGGTTTAGTGTTAAGCTTATTGACCTGGGTTTTTAATATTTGCAGTATTCTGTCAGAATCGATATGGTGACCTTAAGGTAAAGAAAAGAAAAAAATGTTTCAGTCAACAACAAAAAAAAATACTTTCAGTTGATGCCAAAGATTCTTTACACATATTTTCTTCCTTCTAATCCTATATATGAAACTAAGAGTACTAACAGAATTAGATTACAACAGAGTAGAGTAGAGTGGAGTGGAGTAGAGTGGAATAGAATGTTCTTGTGTACTTGTTGAAGGATTTTCCACTCCAACTCACCAAATAATTCAGTTGAACAACTTTGTCCTCTTATCTCCTGTTTACAACAAAGTCCACATTCTGGACAGAAAGAACCACTGGATGAAAAAGGGGTCAAAAAGGCCATCTACATAAATATTGAACATCCATATCACAGCACCACCTATCTCCTGTTTAGAACAGCTATGCCAAAAAGGTTCCACACCATTTGCACTATTCAGGTGATTCTGAAAGCACAGACAAAGCCTGCCCAAGTCACCTCAATGACTTTGAGAAAGAGTGCTAATGACTAGATGACTGCAAGGAATATAAATCCTTCCATTCTGCACCATTCATTCAGAACTGAGGAAACTGTGTTTGACCTTGGTGGGCATGACCAGCTCAATGTCACTTGTGTCGAGGTCACCTGTGGTGGCCAAGTACTAAGGCAGGATTTCCCTCAGACCCTCCCTCCCTCTCATTATAATCTCCTTCCTTCCTTCCTTTTCTTTTTCCTTCCCTCTTCATTCTCCATTCTCCTTCCTTCCCCTCTTTCCTTCTTTTTCCTTCCTTGCTCTCTTCCCACCATACCTTCTTTTTCTTTGACTTTCTCCTTTCCTTTCCCTCCTTGCGTGCTCAAATGCAAAAAGGGAAACATTTCTCTTTTTGTTTTGTTTTTAGTTTGCTTCGCTAACTCTCTGCCAGCAAAAATGGAGCTTGGGGAGACTGTGTGCATGGCCCTCCTGAGCTCTGTTTTTGCCGGCAGAGGCACTGTGGGCCAGTCCTTTGCTGTTTCCAGGGCAGCCCTGTAGACCAGATCTTAGCTTAGATCTTCATAAAACATAAAACAAGAATGGTTGTGGGAACTGGGTATGTGTAGTCCAATGAAAAGAAGGACTAGGTGAGACATGATAGCAGAGTTTTCCAATATCTCAAGGGCTGCCACAGAGAAGAGGGAGTCAAGCTATTCTCCAAACCACCTGAGGGCAGGACAAGAAGCAATGGGTGGAAACTCATCAAGGAGAGAAGCAACTAAGAAGAAGAAATTTCCTGACAGAACAATTAATCAGTGGAATAACTTGCAGGGGTGGGATTCAAATTTCTTAAGAACTGGTTCTGTGGGTGTGGCCTAATTTGTGGGTGTGGCTTGGTGGTCATGTGACTGGGTAGGTGTGGCTGGGTGTGGCCAGGTAGTCATATGACTGGCTGGGCATGGATTGTTGGTCATGTGACGGGGTAGGCATGGCTTGATGGCCATGTGACTACAAACCAAATATAAGTAGTCCTCGCTTAATGGCCAGTTGCTTAGTAAGTGTTCTATTTTACAACTAACCTCCCTAAAGCTACTTGACCTGTTTTTGGTGTTTAGACCGCCATGTGCACGCGTGCCCACACACACACTTATAATCAGTTACAACATCCCACACAGTCTTGTGACTGAGGTTTTCTATGTTTTTGCCAGTTTCCAACAATTCCTTGGGGAAAATGGACTTGTTTAACAACCACAGTATTTGCTTAATGACCACAAGGTTCACTTAATGACCATGGTGTTTGCCTAACCTGGGGTCTACAACCTTAAATACTCAAAGAGCCATTTCTCTATTTTCTTTTAAACAGGTATCTCTATCTCTTTCTTTTTCCCTCTTTCTCATCTCTCTGTCTCTTGTCTCTCTCTCTCTTTCCCTCCCTCCCTGTCTCTCTCTCTCTCTGTGTCTTCTCTCTGTGTGTGTCTCTTGTCTCCCTCTCTCTCTCTCTCTCTGTGTGTGTGTGTGTGTGTGTGTGTGTGTGTCTTGTCTCTGCCTTCCCTCTCTTTCTGTCTCTTGACTCTCTTTCCCTTCCTCCATCTCTCTCTGTCCATCTCTGGGGGAATATAAGTCACTTTTTTTCGGTGCTATTGTAACTTTAAATGGAAGCTAAACAAATAGTTGTAATTCAAAGACTATCTGTACCTACAGCTTTAACCTTCCGATTAGCATCTAACTAAATTTCAGCTGCATCTCTGCATCAGGCACATAGGATAATTTCCTTATTCCCCAAATGCAGGAAAATAACCCAGGCTCACAAGAAGTTGTACTTCCGATGTTTTTCAGGAGTAGCAATTTTAAGACATGCGGACTTCAATTCCCAGAATTCCCCAGGCAGCATGAGACCTGATCATTTGATTACTCCCAAGTCAGTAACATAAAAGAATTACCAATTTTAAAGATACTGAGCATTGTATCTCTGTATGAATTGATTTAGTAAGATTCCATACTTACCACACTCCTGTCTCTGCTTGGACAGAACCATCAAGGCACTTCTACTGGACTGCCCCTTGTACCAAGGCTCTGATTTAACATTGCCTCCTCCTCCTCCTCACTAAATGCATGGATTGACCTCAAATGGATGTTACCTATTTTCTACTGGTAGATTAATCTATAAAATGTAATATAAACTGCCCTTTCATCACAAAGACACAGCGTTTTTTCTCCCAACAGAGCAGAATCTCATAACATGGAACCAGGAGAATCCCACCTCTGACAACTTGCCTCGAGAAGTTGTGAGTATTCCAACACTGGAAGGTTTTTCAAAAGATGTTGGATAACCATTTTGGGGGAAGTGGTGTAGAGTTTTCTGCCTAGGAAGGGGGGTTGGACTAGAAGACCTCCAAGGTCCCTTCCAACTCTCTTATTCTGTTCTGTTCTGCTCTGCTCTGTTCTATCCTATAGGCCAGATCCAGCCCATGGGCCTTGAGTTTGACACCCCTGTTCTAGCATAGTATCATCCTATTTGCATGAAATGCTGGGTTCTTTGTGATTATACCATCCAATCATAATGTATGTTATACTATCACATTAATCTATAAATTTAGCTCTGGGATAGGTAGAACACCCTCTTTTTTGCTTATGCGTCCCATCTGAGGTCTGGTCATCTCCAATATTTTAAATACAATTGACTGACAGATATTTGTGCCATGTGGGAAAGTTAGAACAGAGAATAACAGAGTTGGAAGGAACTCTGGAGGTCTTCTAGTCCAACCCATTATCCAAACAGGAGAGCATATATGATTCCAGACAAATGTTTGCCCAATTTCTTCTTAAAAACTTCCCGTGATTGAGCATCAGCAATTCTGGAGGCAAGCTGTTCCATGATTAATTGTACTCATTGTCAGGAAATTTCTTCTTAATTCTAGGTTAATTCTAATTCTAAATTCCCCTTATCATTTTCACCATAATATCTTGTGTTGCACTCACATGCTTCAGAGACTATGTTGACCCTCTCTTCTTTGTGAACCTCTTAAATGTTGGAAGACTATTATCATGTCACCCCTAGTCATCCTGTTTGTTAGGCTAGACATACCCGGTTCCTGCAACTGTTTTTCATATGTTTTAGCCTCCAATCCCCCTGGGATACCCCTGGTGGAGGCTGACTCTGAGGGAGAGGAGGAACAGCCCACAGGGAATAGAAATGTGGCTGCAGAGGTGGTGGAGGAGGCTGGGGAAGGGCAGAGGCTGGCTGAGCAGTCAGAGGAGAACCCAGGCCTATCCATCCTAGGACACGCAGGGAGGAGAGGATAAGGGAGAGATGTGGTCTACTCAGGAGGAGAGGGCCTTGATCCTCTTCATGGGCTGCAGCTGTGAAAACTGAATAAGAGGACGGACATGTATGGGCCAGTGCTGGAAACAAAGTGTGGAAATATCTATAGTTTATGGTTCCTCTCTAAGTTTGGCGGCCTTCCCAGTGTGTGTTCTGATATCTGTGGACATCTTCCAACCCTTATCTTGCCTGGTTTGTGTTGCTTTTTTCCTTTTTCTTGTAACTGTTAGTCTGAGAGTTTTTTGACTTTTGTCAAGAATATTCAGAGCTTGGAAGCAAAGTGAAGGGATAAAAGGGGATTCATCTGTGGGTTTTTTTGTGTGTGACTGTTTTGTATCCCACCCTGGGTCATTTCATCCCCTAACCACCTTTGTTGACCTTCTCTGCAATCTTTCTAAAGCCTCACCATTGTTTTTGTATCATGGTGAGCAGAACTGGATGCTGTATTCCAAATGTGGTCTTACCAAGGCAGTATATAGCAGAAGAAAGTTGATCTACTAAGTGCAGTTGCTGTAAAAATCCCTTCCCTCAGGAAAACATAAGCCCAGAGGTTTCTGCCTTTGAAGGTGTTCTTTCTGGAATACTTTGAAAGCAATATCAAATACCATTTAATTACATTTCAGGTTTTTCAACCATCCCCATTATGCAGCCCATTTTGAATAATCTATCTATCTAATTGGATGTCAAGTGCAATCGTGAAATTTTGCAAATAAGCTTTACAAAAAATTGAGATGTCCAGGAGATGCTAATTACAATCACCTTCCAATTTGAGCAATTTCTTTCAATTCACTCGGGTTACAATACATTGCAACTCCTTCCTTCCTTCTTTTAAAAAAACTTCCCTGCCCCTTTTATGTTTTTGTTTGGTATATTTGTCACCACTTGACATGCTGAATTTGAAACACCCACATGCGAATCTCCTGTTGTGATCTAATTAAAATAGAAACTGTAATCTACACCGTGGTCTCCTTCAGGTAACATTACAGCTTTGACCCTGTGAAAATATATGCTTGACAATGATGAAATGGCTATAAATAGAAAGGAAATCATTTACTTTGTTCAGTGGATTTTATCTACTATATGACTAGGTGCAGAATCGACTTTGGCATAACTAGAAAATTCTACCATCCAAGACTTCTGGATAAGCAACAGCAATAACGTTTAGACTTATATACAGCTTCACAGTACTTTACAGCCCCTCTCTAAGCCGTTTACAGAGTCAACCTATTGCCCCCAAACAATCTGGGTCCCTGTTTTACCGACCTCGGAAGGATGGAAGGCTGAGTCAACCTTCAGCCTGGTGAGATTTGAACTGCCAAATTGTTGGCAGCTGGCGATCAGCAGAAGTAGCCTGCAGTGCTGCATTCTAACCACTGCACCACCACATCTTATCCTCTCAGTCTTTTATCATAGTGCAATAGACAAATGATACGATTGTTTATTTGAAGCCAAAGAAAAGACAACATGGAAGTTCTAGTAGAAGGGAAACTCAGGGTTGAACAGTGGAACCCTTGGTGCTTTCTAAGCTTGGTCATTTTCTAGCAGACATTTCATGACCCAACTAGGTAACATCATCAGTGCTAGAAGGGAGTGAGTTTGCTGTCTAGTCATATACATATGGCTTGCTCTATCTTAGTAGTTCCTTGATTAGGCAGTTTGTTGTGGAACAGTCTGGTGTGGAAGTTACTATTTTTGTTATGACTGTTTTTTATTATTATTATTTGTTATCCACCCAGAATCATATGTTTATATCAATGGCCATGAGTTGGCTTCATACAGGTTAATGCCGGACATGTTGCTCGTAATAAATCTTTTGGTTTCTTTTGAAGCTTGGTTCGAGGCTCATTATTTAATTAGGGCAATCACTGGAATCCTGACAAATACATAAACAAACAAACAAATAAATAATTGCCACCCAGTTGGAGATGATCACATGAATGGATTCTCTCTGAAATGATCTATCTTCAGCTTGGCATTTTAGGGGTCTCTGCAGTTGGGTTGAATGCTGGTGTAAAGTAATACAACTGCCTACTGAGGGATGGTGGGTATTATTATTATTATTATTATTATTATTATTGTTGTTGTTGTTGTTGTTGTTGTTGTTGTTATTGTTATTCACTTGCCAGAAGTAAAAAAGGAAAAAAAACCCTGTATTTTTATAAAGATAAAATAAGGGTCCATTTTTGAGTAGGGTTCTAAAAACCTGCAAAATTATGAGCGTATCTGACATTTTAAAAGCTTAGAAATCCTGATGTCCAAAAATAGATTTGGTTGTAAGACAACATAAGATATTTTTCTTTCTTTTGGGAAACGAACAAAACTTAATGAAAGAGTCATAATTTGGGGGAAAAGAAGCTGGTGAAGAGAGAGAAGGGGGAGAGAGCTAGAGAGAGAGCTACATATAGCTAGATAACTAGCTAGATAGCTATCATTTGTGTCTGTCTGTCTATCTATCATCTTTGTCTGTCTGTCTGTCTGTCTATCTGTCTGTCTGTCTGTCTGTCTGTCTGTCTGTCTGTCACAGAGATCTTCAAATTTGACAGCTTTAAGACTTGTGGACTTCAACTCCCAGAACTCCTCCTCCAAATCATGTTAACTCAGGAATTCTGTGAGTTGAAGTCCACAAGTCTTAAATTTGCCAAGTTTGATGACCCTTGATCTATCATCTCTCTCTCTCTCCCCCTCTTCTTCCCTCTCTCTCATCTATCTATCATCTGTCTGTCTATCATCTATATATCCTCCATTACATTAACATGAAGGTTAAAAGCATGACCATTGAAGCAAAAGGTAGCCAAAGAGACGTATCAAAATGGCAGAATTTTAGTTGATATCAGCAGCAGAATTTTCATGCACTGACGAAACAGCCTTGCAAGAATGTAAAATCAATGATATAACTAACACACCATAAAAGTAGGGCACACTGTAATGTTTTCACAAACAAGCTAGATTTATGGGAGCAGGTTGCGGCCAACATTGTTAATATTCTAGTAAAACAGACAAATTGTGGCAATTTGTTCTCTTGCAGACATGAAAGCAATGATGGCTGAAGAGCTTGGAAACATTGGAGATCTTGATTTAGTACAGATGGCTAAATAATGGAGCCAATGACCTCGCCTGGAAAGCTGAATTGGATGCAAATTCATGACTGAATTAACTTTGAAATCTGGGTCACCAATCATTCTGACTGGAATCCATTTTTCTACTTTATTATTTTATTTTATTACATTATGAAGAATAAGAGATAACAAGAATATCAGACAGGTCTCCATATCTGTGTTTATAACTGTGTATTGCTTTTTTTACGCTGCCCATTTTATAAACAAACAGTTTTTTTTAATTAACTGTTGAATAGTTTGTTAATAACTACTAAATATTCTAATACCTATGTTGTTTGATTTTATCATGCTTAATACATATTTACTTTAACAAAAAAGTATAAGTAAAAAAGCGAGGCTTCCCAAGATCATGAAGCAGACTCCCCCATCCTGATAAAAGCCCTTTTATTTACCTTAAAGGGAATTCCTCTTCAGCAAAGTCCTGGCAAAAGAGTCTTTCATGAGATTTCATAACTACAGACCTTTATCAGGCTTGGAGAGTTGCCAGGCCGATATCTTCCAAACATCATGCTGTAGCAGAAATTACTGGGCAAGAAGTCAGGAACAGACTTTATCCTAATGAATTGAACTAATTGTCTCCTGCAAATCCCACTCCCCTTTTGCTCCTCTTTAGGGATATGGGAGGGGCCATTCACTGTCCACTTGAGCCTTTACTCCTGAGTCGACCCTTGTTTCTTAACTGTTCCCTTCTCCTGGCAGCTCTGTGCATGTGCACACTGGGAACAGGCTCCAGCTGTTCTTCTTCCCCACTGATCTCTGATTCTGAAGGCAGCTGATAACTCTCGGATGGCCCTGGCCCCATCTCTACCTCCGAAGCAGAGCACTCATCACAGACTTCCCCAGACTCCAGGACTGGCCCATGTTCCTTCCCAACCTTCTCACTGTCCGAGTCTGCCGCCAGATCCTCTGGCAGGCCACAACAGGTAGTCTTGACTTGCTGCAGTTCATTTAGTGACCATTAAAAGTTACAAATGCACTGAAAAAAAGTGACTTATGGCTGTTTTTCACACAATCATTGCAGCAGCTCTGTAGTCACATGATCAAAATTCAAACACTTGGTAACTGATTCATATTTATGACGGGTTGCAGTGTTCCGGGGTGATGTGATCCCCTTTTGCAACCTTCTGACAGGTAAAGTCAATGAGGAAGCCAGATTCACTTAACAACCACATTCCTAATTTAACAACTGCGGCTGTTCACTTAACAACAGTGGCAAGAAAAGGTTGTGAAATGGGGCAAAATTTACTTAACAAATCTCTCACTTAGCAACAGAAAGTTTGGGCTCAATTGCTTGTACTTAAATCAGAAACTGAAACTTGGAGGCCCCAGATTCTATATCAATATCTTTTGATTAATCCTACAAACTCCCCCCCTATTATAATGTTTCATTGCAGAGCCAGTAAAATGTTTAGATTGGATATGGTGTTTTTATTCACCAAGACACTGAAAACATGCAGGCTGATTGGAAAGATGGTTGAATGATGAAGCAGAAATGCATGGATGGTCCTGGGCCACATGGAATTGAGAGTGGGGGCTATGTATATCTTCTCTTGGGCTTTACACTTGAACTTCCTGTTCCTGTGCAAGAACATGTATTCCACTGACTGCTGTCAGACTCCCGTGGTGCCATGTACAAATCCTAGGAGTTTGTCTGAGTTCCCCGGGTTTGGGTGAAGTTTGGACTCTGACACAATGTCCTTAGGAGATTGTGCAATGTATTGAGCTCTGCTGTTAATGGGTCAATCCTATTATGTCCTGGAGGGTCATGTCTTAATCCCATTATCCTGGAGCTGAAGGTCTTTTGTTTTGTAGATAGGATAGTCTTTCTTAATGGGCAAAAAATTTCTTGGGGCTATTTAGGAAGGTGGGAGTTGCTTTCCAAGAACATGATCCTTCATTTCTCATCCAGGGAAATATAATATTCTGCCTGTCAACCTTGGAAGCCATTTTTTACTTGGAAGCTTCAAGGATGCCACATTCAGCGCCTGGGGATTTGGGAGGTGGGATTTCATAGTGAGGTAGAAGTTTAGACACAACAACATTTTTCTCAAAGAGTCAAGGACATGTTTTCCCAGCACCTGGAGGGGAGTGACTTGGAGGATGTCTCCAGTTGGGATGAAGATTTGATTAGGCCATGTGATGGACTGGTGGGTGCAGGGAATGGATCTTTGATTTCTCTTTTGGGAAGGGAAAACCTGGAACTCTTCAGAAACAGGTTTTCCCAGACTGGCCAAAATGGCAACTCTAATAAAATGGAACTTTGAGAAAATGTATGTCTCTGAATCTCTTGGTTTAGAGTTGGTTAGCTGGAATGCTAACACTGCCTTTTTAATATTTCTAAAAATATTTCATTCTTCTAGGACAGGAGGGGTCTTCACTCAATGGTCAAGGAGGGATCAAAAGATTGGGTGAAAAGATGAAGCTTACACAATTGTGTTGATCTAAATCAGTGTTACTCAACCTTACTCTCTTTAAGAAGGGAAGACTCCAACTCCCAGAAATAGTCAGACAGAATGCTGACTCTGGAATTCTGGGAGTTGGAGACCACCTATCCTTAATTTCCCAATGTTAGAAACACTGATCTAAATGATATGAAGTCCTTATGGACCCTCACATCTCATAGTCCAAAGTTTAATCAAAGAGATCTGGTGGGATATCAGAATACTTACTATGAAAAAAATTTGTGTAGCTCTTCCAAGGGCTAAGTGCTCCCTCCTATTAAGCAATATTCTGTGTACTGTATCCCTGAGTAAAGGCAGCTTAGACACAAACTGTGCCCTTAATAAAGCAATAATGAAAACAACAGTATAGAAACAGGTAAATTAAGCTGTATGCCTGTGGAGTTTAATATTAAGGAAGCTCAAAGGTATTTTAGGCGACTTTTGCCCATTCAAAGAAGGTAATCACCAGAGGAGATAGTTGCAAGACTAATTAAAATATAAATAAAAACCAAGGATTCCTAAGCAGAACATTCTGAAATTCTTCCAAAGCACATGTCATTTAAGTCACAGTTTTCAGTAAAATGTATCTTACAGCAAAAATATTCAAACTTCAGGCAAGGTGAAGGAAATGAACCAAGGATCTATGAATTACAGATTAAGTAAGAAAAATATTGTATGTCAAGAACTGGGACCGATAGAAGATACACGCACGCCCCCAATTACCTCAATTCAAACTACAACTGGCCTTAAATGCAAGCTACTCAATGCAAGAAGCCTTGTAAATAAAATACCTGAACTTCTCTTACTAAATATGGCTATATTCAACATCATATTTGTCTGTGAAACATGGCTCAATGCATCTGTCCCTGACTCCATTACCTCAGTAAGAGACTATCATGGTTACCGATCCGATCATGAAATCCATAGAGGAGGTGGTGTTGCTATCTTCTATAAAAAGTCCTTACATCTAAAAACATCCAAGTTACCAAAGAGCTTGCTCTTCCTGAGACCATTATCTATGAACTTACCTTAAATATCACATTTCGGTTCTTACTATGTTACAGAGCCCCTGATTATGACATCGAACATGTAAACAAGCTAAATACACTGCTAACATGGGCAACATCCTGCCCACACGCTTTTATCTTTCTTGGTGACTTCAATCTACCTCGTATTAACTAGACCCAAAATGAATGTACAACTGAAGCCATACATGCAACCTTCTACAATGCTGTAACAAATTTGGGACTGGAATAACTAGTCAGAAAGTTGTGGGTCTAGTTTATTATTTTTAGTAATTGGTAGTTTGGTCTGCTTCGCTCTGGATGGCTGAAATTTTCCAATTTTTATGATTCCTGATTGGCCAGTGATTCTTAAGTGACTTACAAAAAGTATATTTTTTGACTGAAGAGGAAGTTAAGAAGATGGAGAAGCAAATTATTAGAGATGTATTTGAAAAATCTTTAAATACAATCCAACAGTTTCTAACTTAGGTATGCTCAAAGAATGTTAAAAAAAAACACCTCCCCAAACTACTTCAGAGATGTAAATATGTGTAGAAAGTTACCAAACCACTGAGACCATTTCACAAGTATCTGACAATGCAGAGAAATCAATTTTAATTTTGGAATATAAGCCAATTTTTATTATGATGGTTTAAATATGAGCACCCCAACACAATTGAAAGAAGAGTTCAAAGAAAATGTGCTACTGTTAAAAGGACAAGTTTGGGACTTTTTCCTCATGGACATTAACAAGGTTAAGAAATCCTTGAGAAAAAGGGAAGCTTGTAACTGGGTTACAAACATTCCCAAGAAGAAAAATATTTTATTCCATGAAGACAACATGGAATAAACATAATGACTCAACTGGAAATTAGGATGGATTTTCATCGGTCTGATACTTGTATTGAAAGAAAGTCTTAATCTAAAGTTTGAAAACGTATTTTTTTCCTTTCAGTAATTCCTAAAGTTTGTAAAATATTATTGAAAGGATATTTCAAAATATCTATATTACTGAAAATATCAAGAGAAAGTTAAAGAAAAAGAAGTATTAGCTTAAAGAAAAAAAAATGAATTTTAAAAGGGATCTGTACAAAAAGAAGAAAAAAAATATTCTATGAGGTAACTTGGAGGGAGTGATTTAAATTTAATGAGTTTATTGGCATTAGCTGGAATTTCATTGGTCTGGACTTTAAAGTATGTATGTTTAAAGGAAAGTTTAAAAAGATGCATTGAAATGTTTTGATTTTTTAAAAAAGCTTAGCGTTTTAAAATGGATGAAAAAAAAGATTTTTTCTCTCTACGGTTAAAGAATCTGAAAGAATGATGTTAATTTTGTTAATATAAATGGTGATCATTAAGTGCAAATGGAAATGTATTATTTCAGCAGTAAGAAAGCTAAAGCAGAAATATTTAAATTGATTGTTCAATTCAAAGGGGAGGAATATATGCTTTTTATTTGGATATTACTTCTGGATTTTGTGCTTGTGATGAAAAAAAAAATGAAACTTTGGCTTTGGTTTTGCCAATTAGATAGATTTGTTATAGAAACAGCTATTTATATACTAATGTGTAAAAGTAAAAATTTGAGGATGTTATGTTGTTATCTTGTACTATGCTAAAAAGAGTCAGAAGTCAATTCCCTTTTTCCTTTCTTCTCTTGTACCTCATATTTTCTTTCCCCCTTTCTTTTCCCTTCCCTTAATTTCCTCTTTTTCTTTTTCTTTTATTGTTTTATCAATATATAAAATACTGTGTTTCTGAAAATAAGACCCTGTCTTATAGTTTTTTTGCCACCAAAAAAGGCGCCAGGTCTTATTTTCTGGGGATGTCGTTCACTGACTAACCTCACCTGCATGCATCACCCTGGCCTCTTTTTCACTGTCAGAGGCTTTCAGGAACTTCTTCTGTGGCTGGCAAGGCTTTCCTGAAGGCCTCTGCAGCCAATAACAGAGCTCTGGATCAATTTGGGGCTCTGTTATCAGTTACAGAGGCCTCTAGAAAAGCCTTGCTGGCTGCAGAAGAAATGGGCTGGCAAGGAAGGTGTTGGGGTGTGCGAGGCCTGGCTACACCTGTCCAAAGGTAAGTAGTAGGGCAGCTCCATCCCCCAATCCCACCCTAGCTTAATTTTTTTTCCTGTCCACTCTGGAGTGGGCGGGATCTTAATTAGGCTTATTTTTTTGGGGGGGGGGATGTAGGGCTTATATTGGGCACACATGGAAAAATCAAGTTAGGAGTTACTTTCAGGATAGGTCATATTTTTGGGGAAACAGTACAAAGTCAAAAGGAAAAAGAAAGAGATTAGACAGCCACTTGTCTGAAATGGTATGCCATCTCCTGTTTGAGCAGGGGGGTGAACCAGAAGAGTCTTCTGACTCTATTATTCTATGACACCTATGACATGAATCAGTGAGACCAATCATCACCAATAAAGGAGGCATAAGTAGTATGATAACTCCTAAACTCTAGAATGTAAACAAGACTAACGAAGAGCTAAATAGATGCTGTTTGTGGCTTTTACAACAGAACAAAATGCTCATCAATTATCTGAACTCTTTAGGAAGGGTGAAAGGTTATCCACTTCTGGCTCATTCATTACCCATCCAAGAATATTGCTAATGTTCCTAAGATCAGATAATTGGAATTTTTATGACTTCTGCTCCATGGACCAGCTTAATCCTGCCTCATATTTCCTCTTTTGACTCTTTACTTTGATTTCCATGGCTTTTGACCTCAAGATCATTTATTTTGTCCATGTGTGCAGGTTTCAATGACTGATGTGCCTTAAGACCGTGGCCTGTCATTTCTCAAGTTAGGATTAAAGGTCTCCTGCATTCATGTGATGATTTATGGCTTTTCGGCTGCTCTTCCTCTTTTCCCTTCATAAGACACTTATGAATGTTGACCATCAACTTTGTCTATGGAAGATAGGCTGACATCTGAACTCCCTGCTGTCAGCGTCTGGTCTCAATATGGCTTCCAAAGCTGACACCTGCTTGTTTTGACATGATCCCTAAACGGACCCTCCACATTGCCAATATATCATGGCTTTCTTCTTTCTGACCATTTAAAATAAAAGAACTAGAAGCAGGACACTTATCTCAGGCAGTTGATGGCGGCCATGTTGTAATGCCATTTCACATTGGTTGTGTGATGTTGGAGTATTAGGACCATCACTCAAAATTTGTAATACTGGGCCTCTGTTCCAGGATTATATTCTAGAGTAGGAGAATCAAAGTGACAGTTTAAGGAACCAATGCGGCAAAAGCCGGCAGCCTACATAACACATTGTTCAACCATTTTAACCATTTTAAATTGATGAACAGAGGAATCATACAAACCAGGGGTGGTATTCAACAGGTTCTGGAGAACTGGTAGTGGAAATTTAGAGTAGGTCGGAGATGCACCAGTGCACCACCCACATTGGATAGAAAATCATATGAATCAATAAACACTGAGCACATTTTCCAGATCTATCCAATAGCTGAAAGTTCTACACATTGGTGTTCATGCAATGGCTGATATTTTGCCAACATTCTTCATGGACAGTGTCAAGCTTTATCATTCCACAATTCTTCCTTGTCAAAAGAGTGATCAATAATCAATGTTTGTACATTGAAGGTATGTTGTTCCCTTCCCAGAATGGGACCTTCTTTCATACGGTTGCCTCATATTACAATGATGCAGCTAGTTATTGTAGGCCTCAATGTCCTTTTGGTAGAAACAGTTACATAGGCCTAGTGAAGTGTATTATTTGGCAATAATACACTGCTCAAAAAATAATAATGGGAACACTTAAACAACACAATGTAACTCCAAGTCAGTCACACTTCTGTGAAATCGAACTGTCCACTTAGGTAGCAACACTGACTGACAATCAATTTCACATGTTGTTGTGCAAATGGAATAGACAAGAGGTGGAAAGCATAGGCAGTTATCAAGACATCCCCAATAAAGGAGTGGTTCTACAGGTGGTGACCACAGACCACTTCTCAGTTCCTATGCTTTCTGGCTGATGGTTTGGTCACTTTTGAATGCCGGCGGTGCTTTCACTCTAGTGGTAGCATGAGATGGAGTCTACAACCCACATAAGTGGTTCAGGAAGTACAGCTTATCCAGGATGGCACATCAATGTGAGCTGTGGCAAGAAGGTTTGCTGTGTCTGTCAGCGTAGTGTCCAGAGCATGGAGGCACAACCAGGAGACAGGCCAGTACATCAGGAGACATGGAGGAGGCCATAGGAGGGCAACAACCCAGCATCAGGACTGCTACCTCCACCTGTGTGCAAGGAGGGACAGCAGGAGCACTGCCAGAGCCCTGCAAAATGACCTCCAGCAGATCACAAATGTGCATGTGGCTGCTCATTCAGTCAGAAACAGACTCCATGAGGGTGGTATGAGGGCCTGACATCCACAGGTGGGGGTTGTGCTTACAGCCCAACACCGTGCAGGACGTTTGGCATTTGCCAGAGAACACCAAGATTGGCAAATTCGCCACTGGCGCTCTGTGCTCTTCACAGATGAAAGCAGTTCACACTGAGCACATGTGAGAAGACATGACAGGGTCTGGAGATGCAGTGGAGAACATTCTGCTGCCTGCAACATCCTCCAGAATGACCAGTTTGGCAGTGGGTCAGTAATGGTGTGGGGTGGCATTTCTTTAGGGGGCCTCACAGCCCTCCATGTGCTCGCCAGAGGTAGCCTGACTGCCATTTGGTACCGAGATGAGATCCTCAGACGCCTTGTGAGACCATATGCTGGTGCGGTTAGCCCTGAGTTTCTTCTAATGCAAGACAATGCTAGACCTCATGTGGCTGGAGTGTGTCAGCAGTTCCTGCAAGACGAAGGCATTGATGCTATGGACTGGCCCGCCCGTTCCCCAGACCTGAATCCAATTAAGCACATCTGGGACATCATGTCTTGCTCCATCCACCAACGCCACATTGCACCACAGACTGTCCAGGAGTTGGGGGATGCTTTAGTCCAGGTGTGGGAGAAGATCCCTCAGGAGACCATCCGCCACCTCATCAGGAGCATGTCCAGGCTTTGTAGGGAGGTCATACAGACACGTGGAGGCCACACACACTACTGAGCCTCATTTGACTTGTTTTAAGGACATTACATCAAAGTTGGATCAGCCTGTAGTGTTTTTTTCCACTTTAATTTTGAGTGTAACTCCAAATCCAGACCTCCATGGGTTGCTAAATTTGATTTCCATTGATAATTTTTGTGTGATTTTGTTGTCAGCACATTCAACTATGTAATGAACAAAGTATTTAATAAGAATATCTCATTCATTCAGATCTAGGATGTCTTATTTTTGTGTTCCCTTCATTTTTTTTTGAGCAGTCTATATAAAACATGAATAATAAAACAGGCTCCTGCATGAACATCCACAAACATTTATGCAAACATATACATGATTATACAAAGATGCATAGATATTTATAGACTGTTTCCTTTCTTCCTTCTTTCCTTCCTTCTTTCCATTCTTCCTTTTTTATGTATCTATCATCTGTCTGTCTATCTATCATCTATCCATCTATCATCTATATCATCCCTCCATCCATCTACCCATCTATCTATCATCTATCTAACACCTACCTGTCTTCCTCTTCATCCTCCTCCTTCTCCTCATCTTCCTTTTCCTTTTCTTCCTCCTCCCCCTCTTCTTCCTCCTCCCCCTCTTCCTCTTCCTCCCCATCCCCCTCCCCCTCCCCATCCTCCCTTTTCTGAAGGTCAGTTTTTATACTGATCAATTGTTCTACCTGTCAGGAAATTTTTCCTTACTCCTAAGTCAATTCTCTCCATGATATGGTTTCCATCCATTATTTCTGGTCCTAATTAACCAACCTGTTTCTAAACTGCTTTTAATGAACACCTAAGAGATTTGGGAGAGTAACCATTGGTTACAAATTCTTTGAAATGGCAACACCTGTGTTCCCTTGGTGAAAAGAAATATGTGAAGGCTCTGTTTTTTTTTAGTATGGACTTATAAATAAGAACCGCAGAGCAAATAGATGGATAAAAAAAAAACAATTTTAGCTTTTACACCATGGCCCAGGAAGTCCAACGTGCTACTTTTTAGCATGGGACACTTGAAAAACGTACTAGTCAGGATTACAGGTTTCAGCAGCATTTCATTTTACACCTACCCTGTTGAGTTCGAAATATTTCCCCTGCCAGTACTCTGCCGAGTTACTTGGGCCGATGAAATCCTTTCTTACCTGTAAAGCTACTTCAAAGACTCTTTCCACCCGCACGTCAGCGCGAATATTGAGCCTGTTATTTCTGATGCTGTTCGGTATTTTATTCTTTACTTTTCGCCTTCAACCTCCATCAAGTAATAAAAGCAAAAAGGAAAAAAAAAACCCAACCCTTTAAAGTGTTTAGAATGCTGGGCGCACCTTCCCTCTTCTGTTACACTTCAGACTAGAAGAAACAAAGAAAGGCTGGCGGGATGATAGGAGCGGAAAATATTTCATGTTGGATCATAAGGGAGGCAAAAGTGCCTCCTGGTTAACCACACGTGCTGGAAGTCAGCAGGAGTTAATGATGTTGTTAGTGCCTTGATGGATATTTGCCCTCAAAGGAACTCTGAATGACAGGTTATACAATAGGCCTTCCATTCCCGAAGCACTCAGGGCTGTCTGCTTTTTTGCTGGAGGCAGCAAAGGGGCCACTTAACCAGCAAGACAGAGTTTTGATGTCCCTCCTCATTACCTTGTCTTTCAAAAGGAATGCAAAAAAAAAATCACAAAATGAAGATCTTTCGAGTTGCAAACTACGTTATTATTATTTTTTTCTCCTCCATTCTGGAATGGCTAGAGGGATGTCCAGAGCACAGATTTCAATGCAACTGCCTTGCCCCCCAAAATCAGAAGTCCTATAGCGAATTGATTGTCCCAAGGGAAAAACCTCTGCCTTTCCATCTGGGCCTGATCTTATGTTTCGTATAAGACAAAAGACATTTTCGATTCACTGTCAAGGTCTGAGGTTGCTCTTCTTAAGAAGAATCCTTTAGAAAAACTCCCCATAATATATTGAGGTAATTAGGAAGATAGAAGTCTCACTACCTGGTTGGCACATAATGTTAAGCTCTGAAGAAGATTGCTTGCCTTGACAGTATTTCTTTGTATACATGATATACAATGACAATGAAGGCTATTATTATCTCTTTTATTCATTAAACATGAAACTCAGTCAACTGAACATTTAAAAATGTATTATAAATACCAGTGATTGGTGCTAATGGTTGATACAAATTGCTGCCAGCGTCCTAGCTATCAACCATGTATCTTCTTAAAATAAATGATGCTCCAAATAGCACAGTTTTTGCAGTTCCACTGGTGTTACTATTATTACTGCTATTATTATTACATGCTTTTTTCATTAAATATGAAACTCAGTCAACTGAACATTCAGAAATGCATCACAAATACCATTGACTGGTGCTAATGTTGATATTGATTGCTGCCAGCATCCTAGGTATTAGGATGTATGATGATCCGAGTAGCACAGGTTTGTTGTTTTTTTGCAGTTCTGCTGATGTTATTGCAGGAAGCAGCAATTTCTTGATGTGTTTTGTAAAATTCTTGGACATGGTACCAAGGGCCCTGATGACAATAGGTATCACTGTTACATGTTTAATCCATAACTGTGTAGTTTCAATGGCCAGGTCACAATATTTTGTAGTTTTTTTCCCAGTTGTTTTTCTTTGACTCTGGCATCTCCTGGTACAGCGATATCAATAAATTGCACGCTTCAGTCCTTGACAATCATAATATCTGGCATGTTGTGTTCCAAATGGAGATCTGTCTGTATTCAAAAGTCCCACAACAACAACAACAACAATTTAAACATTTACTACTACTACTACCACCACTACCACCACTACTACTACTACTATTATTATTATTATTATTATTATTATTATTATTATTATTATTATTATTCAGAAAAATGACACAGCAGACGAGATAACCATGCTGGGTTTAGTATCACAAATCACTAGTCGAACACTTCCCAAGCATTTAGGACTGCGTGATGTATCGGCAGATTATGTGAGCAGATCCCAGTGAGGTGGCCTTCTGCAGCTGACCAATGGTGATCTTGTCAGCACCAATTGTTTTTAAGTGCTTGCCTAGGTCTTTAGGCACAGCACCCAGTGTGCCAAGAACCACTGGAACCACTTGCACTGGTTTATGCCAGAGTCTCTGCTGTTCGATTCTCAAGTCCTGATATCTGATGATTTTTTCAAGTTGTTTCTCGTCTATTCTGCTGTCACCGGGTATGGCAATGTTGACAATCCACATTTTTCTTCTCCACAATTGTGATATCCGGGGTATTGTGTTCCAAAACTTTGTCAGTCTGTATTTGGAAGTCCCACATTATTATTATTATTATTATTATTATTATTATTATTATTATTATTATTATTATTATTATTATCATTGTCATTGTTGTTGTTTCATGTCTTGCATTTAATTTAGATACCAATTTAATACAATTACGTTAATTTCAGCCTTTTCCATTTCTTGATCCCCACCTAGTCTGGACACTAAACCCTATGATGAAAGGTATGACTAGCCCCGTGATGGCGAACCTTTGGCCCGCATGTCACGCAGAGCCATTTGTGCCAGCATGCGAGCTGCAGGCAAACTTAATGTGCATGTGCGCGTCTCCCAGTTGATTTTCGGCAGGTTTGAGGCCTTTTTCAGCCTCCCAAAGGCTTGAGGAAGGCTTCTGCAGGCTTCTACAAACTTTGTAGGCTGAAATCTAGGCCCATTTCATCACTTCCGGTATTTTCAGAAAAACAGGAAGTGACCAAACGGGGCTAGATTTCAGCCTACAAAGCTTGTAGAAGCCTGCAGAAGCCTTCCTCAAGCCTTTGGGAGGCTGAAAAAGGCCTCAAACCTGCCAAAAATCAGCTGTGAGGCACAGGGCAGGTAAGGGGGCAGTGAGGATAGAGTGGGGTGGGATTGTGCACACATGCATAGGGGACATGGGGGGGTGCACATTACCTTCTGGGGGCTGGCAGGAGTGAGGGTGTGCAAGTGCGCATTCAATTTTTGGCACAGGAGCCCACAAAAGTTAGCCACCACTGGACTAGCCTATCGAAGAGAAGGATTAAGGGAGACATGATAGCTGTCTTCCAGTACTTGAGGGACTGTCACAAGAAGAAGGAACTGGCTTATTCTCCTGAGGCTGTGGGTGCTCCATCTGTGGAAGTTTTCAAAAAAAAAAAAAAATAGACTGGACAACCATTTGACTGGTTTGGTAAATGATTCCAGCCTTGAGAAGGGGGTTGGATTAAGAAGACCTACAAAATTTCTTCCAATCTTCGGATTCTATGATTCACCCCAACACTTCTAAATGGTGCACTGATTATAACTCTCATCTTGCAAAAGGTTGAATTGTTTGGCTTGTGAAAATCCACTCAAAGCAAAAAAACACCAAAAGTCACGATTGTCCCAAAGGTGCATTTTCAGGAGGCAACTGGACTTTCTTATTTTGTTTTCTTTTGAAAACATTTCGCTTCTCATCCAAGAAGCTTCTTCAGTTCTGAGAGGACAGTGGGAAATGGAACATCTCAAAGCTGAAGAAGCTTCTTGGATGAGAAGCGAAATGTCTTCAAAAGAAAAGAAAAAAAACCACCATGACCTGGATGACTGACAATATCTATAGATTTTTACCAAAAAGTCATGGCTTATACACTCTATTGTACAGGTTCACAAATCACACTGGAGCAATAAAACAATATATCTCACTGTTATAAAAGGCAGAATTGAGAAGACAGCAACAGGCAGCAAAGAAGCTGAAGAAACAGTGAACTACCAGCCAGTGGTGGGATTCAGTTTATTTTTA
Organism: Pseudonaja textilis; assembly: GCF_049901715.1. Classification (NCBI taxonomy): domain Eukaryota; kingdom Metazoa; phylum Chordata; class Lepidosauria; order Squamata; family Elapidae; genus Pseudonaja; species Pseudonaja textilis. The sequence goes on from NC_141995.1 coordinate 52,876,198, forward strand.
CTACCTGTTCTGTGGGCATGGCTTGGTGGGGTGGCTTGGTGGGCATGGCAAGGGAAGGATACTACAAAATCCCCATTCCCTCCCCACCCCACTAACCAGCTTTCCAGCTCCGTTCTCCTGTGTAGAGCAACCAAAGAAGACCCAGCCAATCAGCTGGGACTCGGGAGGCAGTGAATAGATGGGGGCGGAGCCAGTCAGAAGTGGTATTTGCCAGTTCTCAGTACTACTCAAAATTTCTGCTACTGGTTCTCCAGAACTGGTCAGAACCTGCTGAATACCACCTCTGCTACCAGCTTAATTGCGGCAAAATGATGGCACAGACTGACTACAAGAAATGACCTGACTGAGAGGTGCTTAGTGTTTTTAAAGCTTGGTTATTTTCTTATAGATATTTCATTACCCAAGCTAGACAATATCAGCTAACACTAGATGACAGCACCACCGATGAGGTTACCTAGCATCTGCAAGAAAGCAAACAAGCTCCAGGAGCCTCATTTCAACCCTGAGCTATTAATATTCTCCTTTATTAATGCCATGACTAAGTAGCAACAATGGTGCAATGGAAGATCTGCAAGAAACATCATTTGCTTGCAAACAAAGACCACAATATAGAGTAAGTAATATAAAATGAAGAAGCTAAAAATGCTCTGGGACTTTAAAATTGAAGCAGACAAGCACCTGACACCTAACACCCCAGACTTAAACATTGTTGATAGGAAACACGAAAGAGTCAGGATAGTGAACATCACATTGCAATATCTGGAGACAGCAGAGTTGGAGAAAATCGCAAACTATAAAGACCTGCAAGTAGAAATAGAATAACAGTGGCAAAAAAAAATATCAGATAGTACCAATCTTTAAGTGTAATGCCCAAACATCTGGAATGTCACTTCTATTCTATCAACATTGACAAAAAAATCACCATCAGTCAATTTAAAATCACTTTTACTTAGAACAGCTTATGTCCTGCAATGATTAATACCATAAAACATGCACATCTATCCCAGGTTTGTGCTGATGTCACATAACTGTGCATTCTCAGCGTGCCCATTCACTGCATATACCTCCTACTTGGTAGGCTATGTGAAAATGTGTTTGGCCTTTCAAAGATTCCAGCTTAGATGGAACAGCATGAGTATATTTGAGGTTATGCCAAATATACTTGTGGAAATTTGGCCCAAAAGTGACAAAACATCAGCATTAGTTTTTAGAATTAGTAGGGTATGTTACTTGATCAAGGTCACATGATGGCTCAGTGGTTAATGATGCTGAACATGTCAGCTTTTGGGTTTGAGATAAAGGCACTGTTCAATGGGTTGAGTGCCTGTTCCTTGTCCCATTGCTAGCTTGCTAACAATTTGAAAGTATGCAAAAGTGACTAGATAAATAGGTACCACTTTGACAGGAAGGTTTTCGATTAGATTAACAGAGTTGGAAGGGACCTTGTAGGTCATCTAGTCCAACCTCTTGCCCAAGCAGGAGACCCTACACCATTTCTGACAAATGGCAGTCCAGTCTCTTCTTGAAAGCTTCCAGTGATGAAGCTCCCACAACTTCTGAAGACAACTTCTGTTCCATTGGTTGGTTGTTCTCACTGTCAGAAAATGTCTCCTTATTTTTAGGTTGAATCTCTCCTTGGTCAGTTTCCATCTATTATTCCTTGTCAGGTGCCTTGGAAAATAGCTTGACACCTTCCTCTCTGTGGCAGCCTCTCAAATATTGGAATTACTGCTATCATGTCACCCCTGGTCCTTTTCTTCACCAGACTAGCTGTGCCCAGTTTCTTTAACTGTTCTTCATATGTTTTAGTCTCCAGTTCTCTAATCATAGTTCTGTAACAACATTCTGTGAGCAATTGTACTTATTATTAACTTATACACCACTTCATAGTTCTTACAGATTCTCTAAGTGGTTTATAGAGTCAGCCACTTGCCCCCAACAATCTGAGTCCTCATTTTACCAACCTTGGAAGGGTGGAAGGCTGAGTCAACCTTGAGCTGGTCAGGATTAAACTCCTGGAAGTGGGAGGAATTAGTCTGCAACACTGAACTTTAATCACTGTGCCACCCGGGTCCTAAACATGGTCTACATGTTCTTGATTGTTCTAAATAGCCTTGTGGAAAGGCTATTGACCATTTGAGTCACGATGGTCACTGTAAGTCAATCTATGGGCCCATCTGATGAAGATTGTCAAATTTGGAAGACCAAAAGTTGGAATGCATGCAGAGGTTAACAGCTGGAAATAGCAAATGAAAGGAAAGCATTAAATATTACTTATTCCTTCATTCATATACAGTATATGCATGTAAATAAATCTAAAAGTATGACTGATACAATTGTTTTGTATGAAAGACTGAGATACTTAGTGAAAGATCCCGGCAATAATCAGTATAGTATGTGGGGCATATAAAATTTTGATAGTTCAAAGAATGGTTCTTGGGAGGGGGATAAAAACAGACAATAAACAAAACAAAGGCAATGGAATAAATAAGAATGAAAATTAAAGAACAGCAGGTGGAGAAAGTAAAAAAAATATTAGAAGATACCGTGTTTCCTCAAAAACATGACCTACTCAGGAAGTAAGTCCAAGCTTGATTTTTGCACATGCACCCAATATAAGCCCTACCCCCAAAATAAGCCCTAATTAAGACCCCACCCTCTCCAAGATGCACAGGTAAAATTAAGCTATGGTGGGGATGGGGAGCTGCCCTACAACTTACCTTCAGATAGTTGCAGCCATGCCTCGCACACCTTGGTCCCTTTCTTTTGCTGCAGCCAGCAAGGCTTTCCTGAAGGCCTCTCTAGCTGATAACAGAGCTCCGGATCGATCCGAAGTTCTGTTATTGGCTACAGATGCCTTCAGGAAAGTCTTTCTGGCCTTGCCGGATGAAGAAGTTCCTGAAGGCCTCTGATAGTGAAAAAGAGCCTGGGGGTGACATGCACAAGTGAGGTGAGTGAGTGGATAATATCCACCCCGAAAATAAGGCCTAGTGCCTTTTTTGGTGGCAAAAAAAGACAGGGTCTTATTTTTGGGAAAACATGGTAGATGAATCTTCCAGGACAGTAAAAGGAAAATGGACATAAAGAATGAGAATGTAGAAGAGACTGAAAAGATTCATGAAAAAAAAATGCCACCAAAGTGGGTGGAGTTAATAGCAAACATGAAAACAATGTTGAGTGGAATGGTAACATGTGAAGGACTATAGGCAAGGGAAAACATATGCATTTGAGAATGGTTGCCATAGAAAAATGAAGGTATAAAAAGATATTCTATAATGTGTAGAGAAAGAAAAGAGAGTTGAAAAGAATGAACAAGTAGTCATTGATTTACAATCACAACTGAGCCCAACATTTCTGTTGCTAAACAAGCCAATTGCTAATTATGTTTTGCCCCATTTTATGACCTTTCTTGTCGCTATTGTTGAGTCACTGCAGATGTGAAGATAGTAATAGAGGAGTAAAGGGAATCTGGCTGCCCCCAATGACTTTGCTTCTCAGAAGGTTGAAACTATATATCAATGGAGACTGTGTGGAAAGAGTTCATAGTTTTAAATTTCTAGGAACTCATATTTCCAACAACCTTACTTGGTTGGTCCACACTATGGCCACTGCAAAGAAGGCCCAACAGCACCTGCACTTTCTGAGGTTGCTGAAAAAGAGTGGTCTGGGTGAGAAGTGGCTGGTTACTTTTTACCGTTCCACCATCGAGAGCATTTTGGCATACTGTGTAACGGTGTGGTATGCTGGTTGCTCTGCAGTAGATAAGAAGATGCTCCAGAGAGTTATAAACACAGCACAAAAAATCATTGGTTGCTCTCTTTCTTCTTTGGAAGAGATTGTGAAGACCAGACTCCTCTCTAGAGCACTAAAAATCTCCACAGACCGTTCTCATCCTGGTCATTCATATTTTGATCTGTTACCATCAGGGAGGCGTTATAGGTGTCTTAAAATGAGGACTCAGAAACAGTTTCTTTTCCAAGGCAATAATTGTCTTGAATCAAACAATACATTTGTGATTTTTTATTATTATTATTATTATTATTATTATTATTATTATTATTATTATTATTATTATTATTATTATTATTATTATATCTGTAGTATGATTGTGATGTGGTGTTTGGGGCACCATGCTGGAGTAGCTTTCAAATTTCATTGTATTTGTGGAATGCAATGACAATAAAGGTATTCTATTCTATTCTATTCTATTCTATTCTATTCTATTCTATTCTATTCTATTCTATTCTATTCCATTCCATTCCATTCCATTCCATTCTATTCTATTCTATTCTATTCTAAAAAGATGATCACATGATCCCAGGATACTGAAATTCATAATAAATAAGAACTAGTTGTCAATCATCCACAATTTTGATCACATGACCATGGGGATGCTGCAACGGTTGTGTGAAAAGCACCCATGTGCCACTGTAACTTCAATCGGTCACGAAATGGATGTTTTTAAGTCAAGAACTACCTGTAGCCAAAGAGAGAAGGAAGCAGGAAAAAACTGGATGAACAATAATTATGACACTGAAAAAATAGAGTAGGTAGTTTTTGTGCCCTTAGGAGCTCTGTTTATTAAAAATGAAAAACAAAAAAGAATCATAGAAAAACTGAAGACATGAAACCGGTTTCATGTCTTCTGTTTTTTCTATGACACCTACAACTTTTTGGAGGGTAGCCATTCTACTTCTGGTGTTTTGGAAAATAGAAGATAAGACAAGAAACAATGAATGGAAAGTAATTAAGGAGAGAAGCAACCTAGAACTAAGGAGAAATTTCCTAACAGTGAGGACAATTAATCAGTGGAACAATTTGCCTCCAGAAGTTGTGGGTGCTCAACATTGATAGTTTTTAAGGAGAGACTGGACAGCCACTTATCTGGGTTAATATTGGGTCTCATACTTGAGCAGGGAATTGGACTAGTAGACCACTAAGGTCCCTTCCAACTCTGTTAATCTGTTTCTCTGAATATCGGGTGGGTGGGATTCTTGTGGTTAGATGGTCTTAATTGTATTAAGGCAGGGATGTCAAATTTGATTTCATTGAGGGCCGCATCAAGGTTGTGTTTGACCTTGGGGCTTGGGGGCATGGCCAAGGTGGGTGTGGCCAGCTTGATATCACTCATTGAGGCTCTGTTTTTGGCTGCAATGACCTCCTGCAGCCCTGTGCCAATGAAAACAGAGACACCCCCCCGAGCTCTGTTTTCACTGACAGAGGCATTGCAGGCCAGTCCTTCACTGTTTCCAGGGCCGCCCATGGGCCAGATCTAAGCACCCCATGGGCTGGATCTGGCCTGTGGGCCTTGAGTTTGATACCCCCTGTGTTAAGGTATATGTCAGGATTCCAGCAATTACTCCAATTAAATCACGAGCCTCGAGCCACACTCACAAAACTAAAAAAGATTTATTTGAAGGTAACATTCTACATCCAGCATTTACTTGGGTATAGCCAACTCTGAGATACGTAATTCAGTCACCCTTGATCCTGCTTTCCCCGCCACCCCTCTGGGTGTATCATCCAATGAAAAATGTCCATAGCCAAGAGTCATCCATCATGCTCTCCAATTAGATTTTTGCATGGCAGAAGCTTCAGTCATCTAATCAGTCTCTGAAGAAAATATGAATGGAATGTACTTTTGATTCCACACTGCTGCCTGATCTTTGAAACCCCCATCCCCTTCTTTCTGTTGTCAACTATAAAACATATATACAAAATGTTTTATGAGTTGACAGGATATATATGTATATTTACCTTCTTCATCAATATATATTCATCAGTTCTGGGGTCTTTAATCTTCCAGAATTCTAATCTCCAAATAACCCATTAAGAAGAAACTTCTCCCATTGGGATGTTTCAGTTTAGTAAGTGTTGTTAATAGGTACAAAAATGTACAACAGAGAAAGAGAAACGTATATAAAACATCAAATGAATAATGTGGAAACTGGGTGCATCATTTGTATGATAAAATAACAGATAGGCCAAGAATGAATATTGCCAGAGAAGTGTCAGTTAGATAAAAATGTGAATGACTAGTCTAAAATAAATACACTCTTCAGCTTGGTCTTTTAGGGAGAATGAACAAGGATTGAAAAGCAAATGCGTCAAAAGGCAGGGGAAACTGAAATTGCCAAATTTGGATTGACTTATTAGGCAAGAAAGAGGCAAGATTGTAATAGTTAGTTAGCCCTTGCAGTGGTATTTCACCTTAAATCCTTGAACTTTCAGTAGTAGAGTAAGAAAGGTTTGAAAAGACACAAAAATGTGGATTAGCTCTTAATGGGTATTATTAGTGTAAACCAGGTTTAGCTTGGTGTCCTTTTTATGATATATGTTAAGGTAAAGGTGAATGGTCCCCTCGTACATATGTGCTAGTTGTTTCCAGCTTAGGGGGCAGTGCTCATCTCTGTTACAAAGCTGAAGAGCTAGCGTTGTCCGAAGATGTCTTCATGGTCATGTGGCCGGAATGACTAAATGCCCGAAGGCACATGGAACACTGTTACCATCCCACCAAAGGGGTCCCTATTTTTATACTTGCATTTTTACGTGCTTTTGAACTGCTAGGTTTGCAGAAGTTGGGACAAGTAACGGGAGCTCACTCCATTACATGGCACTAGGGATTTGAACCACCAAACTGCTGACCTTTCTGATTGACAAGCTCAGCCTCTTAGCCACTGAGCCACCGCATCCCTTTGATATATCTTATGCTTTTCTTATTATTTGTTGTTCCTTTTCTGTACTTACAATGTGATTTAGTTTATGCTGAAGAGGGTCTATCTCTGTGTTCCATAAATGCCACTCTGCACAAACCCAGGGGTGGATAAAATGGAATGCAGCTTTTTTTTTTCAAAAATGTACCTATATGCCTGGAGCAAGGAAAAGATGGAGAGAGGAGAAAGGGAGAGGGAGAGGAAGACAGAGAGGGAGAAAGGAGAGAAGGTGAGGGAGGGAGACAGGAAGAGGGAGAAAGGGAGAGAGAGAGAGAGGACAAGAAGCAATGGATGGAATCTAATCAAGGAGAGAAGCAATCTAGAACTAAGGAGAACTTTCCTGACAGATAGAACAATTAATCAGTGGAACAACTTGCCTCCAGAAGTTGAGAGGAGATTATATACAATCCTGTGTCTGGAATGGTATAGGTCAGAGGTGTCCAACCTTGGCAACTTTAAGCCTGGAGGACTTCAACTCCCAGAATTCCTCAGCCAGCTTTGCTGGCTGAGGAATTCTGGGAGTTGAAGTCCACAAGTCTTAAGGTTGCCAAGGTTGGACACCCTGGTATAGGGCTTCCTGCCTGAGCAAGAGTTGGAGTAGAAGACCTCCAATGTTCCTTCCAACTCTGTTATTCTGTTAATTCTGCACCTAAGAATCTTTAAATTCCCAGGCATCTGGTTGAGAACCTAAGATTGAAGAAGACCAGGGGAGAGAAGGGACTTCACCCCCCTCTTTATTTCTCATTTTTTAGTCAATCTTTATGCTAATTAAATGGCCAGATGGATTACCCATCTTGATTTCACGACGCTCCCGCCAGTTAGGTTTTAGACATATTGTGATTTTTTCTTTATGTGCCTATGATGATGAATTCCCCTTTCAGCCCTAAGAGTCCTTGTCTCCTACAGAAGATAGATTTATAAATTATCAGAAAGTGAAGGTTATGGTCTTCGCTAAAAGCCTGAAAAAGTACATGTAGTTAACTGATCAAAATTGACAAGAGAAACACATTAAGTACCGAGGGGTTATTATCTTTGCTACAAATCCCTAGAAGGCACAATTGGAATATTTAACTGTTCAGAAAATTGCAGTGGCTATTCTCTCCCCCTCCTGCTGTTTCCCATCCTCATATAAGCCATTAGCACTGCATACCTTTCAGACAAAACCTGAATATAGTTGCTATGCGGTTCTCAACTGTGTATTGGAGCATGTTTAAATTCTATTCCCCAAGTGCTATGTTGCAGACCCAAAAGAAGATTTCAACTGGAAATAGAGGAGGAACAATCAACCCGCAGAGGTCCAACACCCCAATTTTAAACTTAATTTTCATGGATTAAGTTCTACCTTTTTAACAAAGTAAGGGTAAATACCAACAGCACTTATACTTACGCATGTTTCCCTGAAAGTACGACCTACCCAGAAAGTAAGTCCTATCTTGATTTTTACATGTGCACCCAAAATAAGATCTACCCCCCAAATAAGCCCTAATTAAGACCCTGCCCACTCCAGGATGCACAGGTAAAAATTAAGCTAGGGTGCAGATGGGACAAGTAGAGCTGCCCTACTACTTACCTTCAGATAGTTGCAGCCATGCCACATGCACCTTGGCCCATTTCTTTTGCTGCAGCCGGCAAGGCTTTCTGAAGTCCATAACAGAGGAAAACCTGGCTGGCTTTGCTGAACAAAGAAGTTCCTGGAGGCCTCTAATAGAGAAAAAGGGGGCAGCAGTGACGTGCATGAGTGAGGTGAGTCAGTGGATGATATCCCCCTGAAAATAAGACCTGGTGCCTTTTTTGGTGGCAAAAAGTATAAAAGATAGGGTCTTATTTTTTAGGAAACAAGGTACACTGCTCAAAAAAATAAAGGGAACACTTAAACCACACAATGTAACTCCAAGTCAATCACACTTCTGTGAAATCAAACTGTCCACTCAGGTAGCAACACTGATTGATAATCAATTTCACCTGCTGTTGTGCAGATGGAATAGACAACAGGTGGAAAGCATAGGCAGTTAGCGAGACATCCCCAATAAAGGAGTGGTTCTGCAGGTGGTGACCACAGACCACTTCTCAGTTCCTATGCTTTCTGGCTGATGGTTTGGTCACTTTTGAATGCTGGTGGTGCTTTCACTCTAGTGGTAGCATGAGACGGAGTCTAGAACCCACACAAGTGGCTCAGGTAGTGCAGCTTATCCAGGATGGCACATCAATGTGAGCTGTGGCAAGGTTTGCTGTGTCTGTCAGTGTAGTGTCCAGAGCATGGAGGCACTACCAGGACACAGGCCAGTACATCAGGAGACATGGAGGAGGCTGTAGGAGGGCAACAACCCAGCATCAGGACCGCTACCTCTGATTTTGGGCAAGGAGGGACAGGAGGAACACTGCCAGAGCCCTGCCAAATGACCTCCAGCAGGTCACAAATGTGCATGTGGCTGCTCATTCGGTCAGAAACAGACTCCATGAGGGTGGTATGAGGGCCCGATGTCTACAAGTGGGGGTTGTGCTTACAGCCCAACACTGTGAAGGATGTTTGGCATTTGTCAGAGAACACCAAGATTGGCAAATTCACCATGGCGCCCTGTGCTCTTCACAGATGAAAGCAGGTTCACACTGAGCACATGTGACAGATGTGACAGGGTCTGGAGATGCCGTGGAGAACATTCTGCTGCCTGCAACATCCTCCAGCATGACCAGTTTGGCAGTGAGTCAGTAATGATGTGGGGTGGCATTTCTTTAGGGGGCCGCACAGCCCTCCATGTGCTTGCCAGAAGTAGCCTGACTGCCATTAGGTACTGAGATGAGATCCTCAGACTCCTTGTGATGCTAGTGCAGTTAGCCCTGGGTTCCCTGTGGCTGGAGTATGTCAGCAGTTCCTGCAAGATGAAGGCAAGATGAAGGCATTGATGCTATGGACTGGCCCGCCCGTTCCCCAGACCTGAATCCAATTAAGCACATCTGCGACATCATGTCTCGCTCCATCCACCAATGCCACATTGCACCACATACTGTCTAGGAGTTGGGGGATGCTTTAGTCCAGGTGTGGGAGGAGATCCCTCAGGAGACCACCCACCACCGCATCAGGAGCATGCCCAGGCTTTGTAGGGAGGTCAATACAGACACGTGGAGGCCACACACACTACTGAGCCTCATTTTGACTTGTTTTAAGGACATTACATCAAAGTTGGATCAGCCTGTAGTGTTTTTTTCCACTTTAATTTTGAGTGTAACTCCAAATCCAGACCTCCATGGGTTGCTAAATTTGATTTCCATTGATAATTTTTGTGTGATTTTGTTGTCAGCACATTCAGCAATGTAATGAACAAAGTATTTAATAAGAATATTTCATTCATTCAGATCTAGGATGTCTTATTTTTGTGTTCCCTTTATTTTTTTGAGCAGTGTATATACTGCTTCATAGGGCTTTACAGCCTTCTCTAAGCTAGTTTCAGAGTCAGCCTATTGCCCCCAACAATTTGGATCACATTTTACCAATCTCAGAAGAGTGGAAGCCTGAGTCAGCCTTGAGCCAGTGAGAATCAAATTGCTGGCAGTTGGCAGAACTAGCCAGCAGTACTGCATTCTAATCACTGCATCACCAGGGCTTTCTAAAAGTTTTCCCTGTCCAATCATGTCCAACTCTAGGGGTAGAGCTAAGCTGAGGGAGCCAGCATTGTCCAATGATATTTCTGTGGTCATGTGGCCAGCCTGACAAAGCACATGGAACTTTCCCACCAAAGTGGTACCTATTTATCCTCTCGCATTTGCATCTTTCCAACTGCAACAGCTGGAGCAAGGAACTAGAATTCACTCCATTGTGTCTTGGGTATCAGCTTTCCTTTTTATTATAAGCATATGTATATACAAGGTGTATGTGTGTGTGTGTACATACATACTGTATATACATATATATACTGTGTATATATGAAGTGTGTATGTGTGTGTATTCACATACATATACTGTAATTGTTACTAAGAATTTCAGCTGCAATAGTAAAAACACAAGCTAAATTTACAGAAAAAAATATATAGAATGGAAATAAAAAAAGAAGGACTCTAACTAGTTAAGCAGATATGCACCAATCAAGGAACTTTTGACAAGGAAGGCTTTTAGCAAAGATTTGCAGCAACTTTTTGCTGTGACAGGATGTCAAAATATCACTTATATATGGTGAAGTCAGTATTCTCCCACCCATACTATGTGGAGAATGGAAAAGAGGGGGTCTCATTTTTGTGAAACCATGTTTATCATTTTGGTAGCAATCAGGTTTTATGGAAATTTGTTTTTTTTCCTACTGAGCACTAGCACAAATGGTTCCTGGATAAACAAGGCAGTCATCCCTAGGCAAGGCACCTATCAAAAAGGAATAAAACTGAAGAGAATGAGAAAAAGGAGAAAGAGAATGAGAATCAGTTTGGTATAGTACAGGGGTGTCAAACTCGATTTCATTGAGGGCTGCATCAGGGTTGTGTTTGATAGCAGGGGTGGGGGGGGGCAGAATCAGAGGTGGTATTCAGCAAGTTCTGACCAGTTCTGGAGAACCGGTAGTGGAAATTTGAATCCCACCACTGGGCAGGATGTGTGTAGCCAGCTCAACGTCACTTGTTGATGTTCCATTTTTGACCGTGCACCCCTCTGCCAGCAAAAATGGAGCATGCAGCATCCCTGGGCCATTGTGGCCAAAAATAGAGTTCTTGTGCAGCCTCCCTGAGCTCCATTTTTGCTTGCAGAGGCACTGTGGGCTGCTCCTTTCTTGTTTCCAGGGTGGCCCCAAGGGCTACATCTAAACATCCCACAGGACGGATCTTCCCCCCCAGGCCTTGAGTTTGACACCTCTGGTCTAGTAGTTAAGGCACTAGGTCTAGGAAGCAGGAGACTGTAAGCTCATTTAACATCTTATCCATGAAAGCCAGCTAGGTGACTTAGGGCCAATCACCTGGAGATGGTGAGTTCTAGTCCCACCTTAGATGCGAAAGCCAGCTGGCTGGGTGACTTTGGGCCAGTTCCTCTCTCTCTCTCTCAGCTAATAGAGGTGAAATGTTAATATATTTACTCATCTGTGTAAGACATGCCATGTGCTAAATAAATAAGTACTCCTTCTCCATTTGGATACAACGTACTTCAAAAACACACATGTGAAACACCACAGTATGAAAAAAGTTGCAAGGGTCAACTTCACAGGTTGTAGGTTTGTTGCTTTAAACCACACGGGGATCTTTTACTTGAGTTCTCCTGGTCCTAATGGTCATATGAAGCTTGGCCTTTTGATATGCCTTTGCCCCCTCATATGACAAATATTGATTTCCAGAAGTTGCAGTTGTCAAGGGAGAAAGTGCACGTCTCAGTCTTCAGAATTAGAGGCCAATTTTCTCCTGCAGATGTCAGCTTTCGTTGCATGGTCAACAGAGAGGGATCTTGAGGCAATCTGGGTGAACTCAGTACAGCTTGCCAGGAAATATGAAGAAGACCAGAACCAGAACCTTACCATGACAGATTTATAAGGCAAAGCAGAATCCAAACAGTTGGAAGAATTTTGATGAAAGTTACAGGGGTAAAAACATGTTTCTTCAAGGAATGAAAGGAAAGGGAAGGGAAGGGAAGCGATGGAAGGGAAGGGAAGGAAAGGAAGGAAAATAAGGAAAGGAAGAAAAGGAAGGGAAGGAAGGGAAGGAAGGGACAGAAGGAAAGGGAAGGAAAGGGAAGGAAAGGAAGGAAAATAAGGAAAGGAAAGGATTTGGGGTTTCTTTACTTCTAGTTCATTTTACAGCAGTACGAACAAAATGACTTCATCCATTTGCTGTAGAGAAGGAAAGAAAAAACTTAGCCAAGAAGAAACTTTGGGGTAACAAAGGATATTTGTACAATTAAAAATCACACATGCTCCCTCCTGGATTAAGAACCACTGTTTTATGTGCCTTGTCATGAACCAATCAGTTCACAAAAAAATATTTCAGCTTTGGACTAACTGCACTAGGAAAGTCATTGCTTCCTCCTGGCAGGAAGAAACTTGTCAGAAAAAAATTATCTAAAAATACTTCTGTATTCTATACTTCGCTCATAGAAATATGCTCTGAGATAAGAGTAGCATTACTTATAGATACTATCAAGAATGTGCAATGCATATCAGTAGTGTTGCTATAAACTTATGGTAGGTATCTAAAAGTGTTGCGAAGCTCTATGATGAGATACAAGAAGACGAAGCAGTCGATTCTAACAGGTAAAAAGCATTAAACTTTGTAACGTGTTTCTATTTTGTAGTCTCCAGGCTCAAACATTAAAGATGGAATTTACGCTTTATTCATTCTTTAAAATACAGGTAGACAATCAAATCAGTCAGAAGAGAGCTGGAAAGGGCCTTGGAGGTCTTTTAGTCCAACCTCCTGCTCAAGCAGGAGACCCAATATCATTTGATATAAGTGTCTGTCCGGTCTCTTCCTAAGAGTGGACAGAGGGAACAGCCACAATTTCTGGAGGCAGCCAATTCCAATTGTCCTCACCGTTATGAAGTTTTTCCTTAATTCCATGTTGCTTCTCTCCTTGGTTATTTCCTATTGTTTCTTCGCTTCCCTTCCCTTCCCTCCCCCGCCCCCGCCTTTCTCTGTATCTTTTTTTCCCCTCCCTCCCTCCTTCCCCCTGGTCTCACTTTCTCTGAATGTGTGTGTGTGTGTTCTCTCCTTCCCTGCCTGCATCCCCCTTTCTTTGTGTCTTTCTCTGTGTGCGTGTGTTTGTTTCTCTCTCTTCCCCTCCCTCTCTTTCTCTTTCTTTGCCTGTGTGTCTTCCTTTCTCCTCCTCCTCTCCCTCCCCTCTCTGTCTTTCTCCCTCTCTCCCTTTCTTGCTTTTTCCCCCTCTGTGTGTCTTTCTCTCTCTCTCTTTCTCTCTCCCCTCCCCCTCTCTTTTTTTCTCTCCCCCTCTCTTTCTCTCTCTCTGTCTCTCTCTGTGTGTCTTTCTCTCTCTCCCTCTTTCTCTCTCTGTTTCTCTCCCCCCCACCCCCGTCTCTCTGTTTGTGTGTGTGTCGGTACTCTAAATATAAAGAGAAGTAGCCTTAATAATTAGCATTGTCAACTGCTTGGTATACGATGTGGTCTGAAATAATTCTTAAAAGTTTCACTTTAAAAGTGAATTTTTGAACTCAATTGAACTGTAGCTCACCTAAATTTCAAGGGCAGAGTGTAAGACTGGTTCATACAACTTTTTTCCATAGTTGGAAAAAAAACAAACCCTTTTTCATGTGTAGCTTCTTTTAATTGATGAAAGAAATGAATCGGGCACTCAAGACTAAAAACAAGAAAACCTTTCTTGCCACTCTGTATTAACGGTACTAACACTGAACGCGGAATGATGTCTTGGAAGAAAAGATATAGTATAAGAGGGGAAAAAAACGTGTGTTGGGGGTTTGGAGACACTGGAAAAAAATCCTCCTAGCTTTCTGACATGCTCTTTTGTTACTTAATTTTCTGCAACATCCTTGCATTTCACAGGAATGATATTTCATTAGGCGGCCAGAACAATCTTACTGCACCCCACTGCTAATGCGGTATTTTGTCTCAGCACTAACGCTAATTGAAACAAATAATTAGAAAGACCAGGAAAGGTAACCGTTAGGAAATTAATTTAGCAAGACATATTTCAATAAGCTGGCAGTAGATACAATAAAGCCACTTCTTCTTCTGAAGTGACTTGTCAGCAAGGAAATAAATCAAATAACTTTTGCATGTGGCCTGTGGTTAGAGATAGTTGGTTTCATGCCACTGCTTTATATTCTTTGGGTTACACAATACAGTCTATGTGCTGCAGAGGTGGTATTCAGCTGGTTCTGACCAGTTCTGTAGAACTGGTGGCAGAAATTTTGAGTAGTTCGGAGAACCGGCAAATACCATCTCTGACTGGCCCTGCCCCCATCTATTTTCTGCCTCCCGAGTCCCAGCTGATCGGCTGAGTCTCCTTTTGTTCCCCTGCACAGGAGAACGGAGCTGGAAAGCAGGTTAGTGGGGTGGGGAGGGAATGGGGATTTTACAGTATCCTTCCCCTGCCACACCCACCAAGTCACGCCCACCAAGCCATGGCCACAGAACTGGTAGTAAAAAAATGTGAATCCCACTACTGATTTGCAAGAACTTCCAGGCCACAGCTGCTACATCAAAGTGAGAAGATAAAGGATTGGAATTTGCTCATGAACTTCACCAAAAGCACCCATCCAGCGAGTATATATTGAACAGACACATAGTTTACTTGGGCTGCCTCCTTTCCCCAATGAAATATTCTCTGATTCTTTCTAAAATTAGAGGGAAGGTAAAGACATTGTCAAAAGAAATTCAATACTTGGCATGATAAAGAAATGTTTCATTGTCTTCTTCTGGTATATGTTCCCAGCTTAGCTACTGTTCTGAGGTTTCTTGGAGCATCTTCATCCAAGTATTAAACAGATTATCTTCTTTTAATGACCCCATAATCCCTTTGGGGGTGGAGTATGGGCAACTGAACGAAGCAGAGTGTTTACTGGCTGGATGCCCTTCTTGTTGCCAATGCAGAATTATATTCAGCAGATACATCCTCATTGTGCCCCAAGAGATAAATAGCTGCCTCTACCTAGGATCGAACTCACAGCCTCCTGATTGTGAGGTGAGATGCCCACCTCTTAGCTACCTCACCACTCCTCCAAATATTAACCAGATGCAATGTATACATTCATATATGTGTTCGAAGAAAATTCTTGGTTCATTCTAGTAGGACAACATGGTACAATCAATGTTCCACAATCAATTTTTGGGACAGCCTGGGACAACTTGCTGTGGCCAACCCATTACGGGACAATTCAACAATTTAATTGTTTAAAATAATTTAAAAATATTTTTTTTAATTTTTGTCATTCACGTTTCATTTTGTCCCTCCTTTGGCATCCTTTATTTAATGATGCTATTCCACCATTTGTTTGACATTAGTGTAACTCTTCTATGGCGAGTCGGCCTCAGTGAGATGAGCATGGCAAATTGGCCATAACATGTTGTCCTGTATCTGTGAGTACAGGACACCTGCTTGAAATTGAGGTATATATTTTTTTTTCAATGGTGAAACAGACAGTTTAACAATCGAAGATGGCTACACACTGAAAGGCAAGACTACAAATATTTATAGAAAAGTGTGGTCCTTTTTCCTAGAGAGCATGCAATCATGGTTTGGCCTGGAGAATTGAGATAAGTCTAGTAAGGAGGAAGTATGGTTGTATCTCCTTGAGGGTGTGACAATGTTTACCTCTTTGCGTGCTGAGATGTTGACCATGGGTGATGGCTCTGAGTTTGGGAATCCTATTTTGTATGTAAGGGATTTCCATATCTTGAAGGGATAACTTAAATTTTTGATTATGTTGCTGATATTTGCCAATTTCCTAGCAGGAGATGCATTCAATTTTATTCTATCGGGGCAAAACAAGCTTTAGCAGTATTTTGTTCTACTGCTTGACAGGTCAGGGATGGTCTGATCTGGCAAATGGTCTTGATGACAAGTTGATATGGGGGTCTCCTCTCTCCTTCCTTCCTTCCTTCCTTCCTTCCTTCCTTCCTTCCTTCCTATCTTCCTTCTTTCCTTCCTTTTTCACCTCCTCTTTTCCTTTCTTTTCCTTTCCATTTTCTCCCCTCCCCTTCTTTCTCCTTCCCCTCCTCCCCTCTCCCCCGTCACTCCTTTCTTTCTTTCTTTCTTTCTTTCTTTCTTTCTTTCTTTCTTTCTTTCTTTCTTTCTTTCTTCTTTTTTTTTCTTTCTTTCCTATTTCTAAAAATTTCTGAAACCTTGAGAAATATTGCAAATCATACCCTTAACCTGCTTTATAGGCATTTTTTTCTTATTTGTATTTTTGTTTTGCTTCAGTGCTACCAGCCAGTAATACATTAATATATCTGGAGAAAGTTTTCTTTCTTTCTTTCTTTCTTTCTTTCTTTCTTTCTTTCTTTCTTTCTTTCTTTCTTTCTTTCTTTTTCTTTTCTTTTCTTTTCTTTTCTTTTCTTTTCTTTTCTTTTCTTTTCTTTTCTTTTCTTTTTGCTCTGTCCTTCCCTCCCTCTCCTTTCTCTCCTTCTCCCCCACCTTCTTTCTCCCTCTTCTTATTTCTCTTTATCGTTCACTGCCTCTTCATCTTTCTGTTTTTCTTTCTCCTCTTTCTCTCTCTATTTTCTACCATGTGCTGTACGTTGTATGTTTTCCTCTTGCAGCAAAACAGCCTTTTCTATTTTTTTTTTCAAGTGGCTTAACAAAATGTTATTGAAGAATAAAATATTCAGCCTGAGGGTTAAGAAGGGACTTGAATATTCTTACTAAAATATATGGCTACAATTAACACAGATAATAGTTACAAGAATACAGTTAAGTATAGTTCTATGGCAACAACATTTTCCTCTTTGTGAGTCAGTACAGGATGTGCATTAGTTCCATTTTAGCAAACTTATCTGACATGAGAAAATGCTTGTTTGTGCTCAGCCTGTAAGAAAAACACATCTTTACTTTGCACTCAGAAACACTGCTTTGCTGTTTTCATTTGTTGAGGTAGGAACACTTTCAACTGAAATTAATTCTATTCAATGCAGGTAGTATTCATTTAATGATGAATTCGAACTGGGATTTCCATCAATAAAGCTCGATGGGGTTGAAAAGCACAAAGCGACATGCTCCCATCACAGGGCCGCATCAGGGTTGTGTTTGATTTTGGGGTGCTGGGGTGGGCATGGCCAGGACGGGCATGTCATAGACGCTTTTGATGGCCCGAGTGCTTTGCCAGCGAAAACAGCCTCACAAGCTCCGTTTTCAGCTGTGACAGCCTCCTGCAACCGTCTGCTAGCGAAAACAGAGCTTGGGAAGGTGGCATGCACACTTTTAGGCTCTGTTTTCAGCTGCGGTGGCCTCCTGCAACCCACTGCCAGCTAAAACAGAGCTCCATTTTTGCTGGCAGATGCACCGCTGGCCAGTCCTTCACTGTTTCCAATTCGGATTCGGCCTGCGGGACTTGAGTTTGATACCCATACTATAGATGCTTAAGACATAAATCTTTGTTTAGGGGTGGAAAAAGCACAGAGAAGCTGACTTGCAGTGGATTGGTGTTTTAGAGAGTTTCAAATGACTCGTTCCACAGTTAACTGAACAAGTCACTTATTGCTACAGCGCTTTCTCCCCTGAATGCTTCTTAGAGATTTGGTTCACTTCACAATCAATGAGGTGGAATGCATTTTGAATTGAGATACAGATAATCCTTAACTGGATTATCTCCTTAATAATCCTTAACTGGATTATCTCAATGATTGAATTAGATAGGTCAAGTCTAGTGAAAAGAAGGACTACGGGAGACATGACAGCAATGTTCCAATACTTGAGGGGTTACCACAAAGATGAGGGGATAATCTAATCTTTAGATATTTTCTAAAGTACCTGAAGGCAGGACAAGAAGCAACGGATGAGAACTAATCAAGAGAGAAGCAACCTAGAACTAAGGAGAGATTTCCTGATTATGAGAACAGTTAACCAGTGGAATAGCTTTCCTTCAAAAGTTGTGGGTGCTCCATCACCAGACATTTTCAAGAGGAGATTGAACAGCCACTTGTCTGCAATATTATAGGGTCTCTAGCTCAAGCAGAGTATTGGACTAGATAATCTCCAAGGCCCCTTCCAACACTATTATTTTATATTCTATGTTCTTAAAATAACAGAGCTTGGGCAGGGGTGGGCTTCAAAAATTTTAGAAAAGGGTTCTCTGCCAGTTGCTAGGTGGGCATGGCCATGGTGGTGTGGCCTAGTTAGCCTCCTGCACCATGGTGAGAGGGAGTGTTTTGCCCTCCCTGGTCTCTGGATGCTTTTCTCGAGCCTCCAGGAGGGTCAAAATGGCTTCCCTGGTGAAAATGGCTTCCCTGGGCTCCGGAGGCTCTCTGGAAGCTGGATATGGGGCCATTTTTGGCCTTCTCAAACTTCCAGGAGGCCCATTGTTTGCCCTTCCTGAGCCTCTGTGTGCACCCTGCACTTACCTGCATCCAAAATGGGCCATGTGGAGACTCCTGGAAGGGGCAGGGTGGATTGGGCAGGGCCAGCCAGGAGTGGGATTTGGGGGGTTCTCTGAACTGCATAGAATCTTAGCTAGGGGCTCTCCCGAACCCCTGCAAAGTTCCCCCAGCAGCCCTTTTGTGGTTATCCGGCAGCAGGTGCAGAGGGCTGAGGAGAGCGATGACTCTGATGAGGGTCCAGAACCATCAGGGACTGTTGCCTTCAGACATTTTGCGGGCTGGCAGCAGTGATGAAGAGATTCCCGAGGAGCCTGTGCCAGGTGCACATGCAAGAAGGATTACTCTGAGGAAAGAACAATTACAGCAGCACAGGTGACTTGGGAGTAGGGCTGCAAGGTAATGGCCCCTCCCTCAAGGTTTGAAAAAGCATTCTTTGCAGACAGCAAAGAAGCTCTGAAGCTCAACTGGTGGACATTTTAATTCGTGTTTGGGCAATCTTGTAAATTAGTTCTTATCCCTGGGTTTTTGGCAGCCTTGACAAACAACTTGGCAAGGCTCTTTCTTGTCAGAGATAATTGTTGGAAAGCAGCCCTTTTACCTGTAAAGGAACAGCATTTGTTATTAAACCTTGAAAGGTGGGGCATGTCTTTGTCTGTGTTTGCTCTTTGGACACGTGGTTGGATCCAAAAAAGCCAGCCTTGGGTTTGGGGAAGTGATTTCCTGAAATCCATAAATTGGGTGGAGAACAATTATCCAAAAACATATCTAGAGCAATGTGTTTGGTATTTGGACTAAGTTAGACAGCCCTTTTAACCTTAATTCTTATTTGTTAGTTCCTCCCTAACCTTAATTCTTATTTGTTAGCTCCTCCTTAACCTTAATTCTTATTTGTTAGCTCCTCCCACAGTTTATAAGCAGTTGGCCAATGTGGCTTTACCTGAGAAGATGGCTTTTAGATAATGTTATAGTATACCATCAAATTAACATCACAGCAAGTATAAGACATGCCAAGAGCTTATCCTGACATAGAAAATAAAAATGGCTAGTTCCCACTGAGATATTCAAAAGCCAGAACAATAAGTACGAAGCATCCATTACTTTGTTGTCAAGCCAAGAAAAAAAGAAACCCAGAGAAAACTATATTTTACTCCATTCTCAAAATAATTGTGATAGGAAAGACTTTACAAGGTATTTCTTTCAAGGTGGGATGCAAAATGTAGAGATGAAATGAGTGTTATTGAAAAATTGGATAATATCAGAAATAATGTTACTGGGGTGATTGTTCTTATACCTCCATTGTTGAAAGCTCTTCCAGATTGCCAAGAAAACCTTCAGTCAATGATTGTTGCTGTCAATTGGCCAAGCCAAAGCTTGGCGGGATATTTCGCCCCAGCCAATTTCCCTTTCCTATGTATAGTGTTACTTTTTTTTTTTCATTCTTGGAAGAACCTTTTATCCTAAAAACCTACTTATCCATTGTGACAATCTTTTGTAAAAGAGTTCTAACTCAAGAAGTCAAGAAGCTGTCCAAGTTATAATTTGTTCTGGTTATTTCTTCCCATGTTTTAGGACAACCCCAATCATTCTTTTGCTCACATCTTTAAATCTTTAAAAGCCAGGAATTGTCCTGGGTTGACTGTCAGTTCTACTCTGATGTGACACTTGTTATCTTCTCTCCTTACAACAACAGTACAAAAGATGTGGTTAGGGAAAGTGAACCTGAGCCAAGCAGATATCTCTTCTGTAGCCCCAAGGACCCTCCTGCCCAGAATGTTTAGGGGTTTCTAGAGGACTAAGAGATGAAATAGATACCTCCAGTTTTTTTTAAATCTACTAAATCATCTACTCCAAAGAGACCCAACTTATTTTTCGGATTGTGATCCTCAAATGCCACATCAAGCTTTGGTCAGCCCTCAAGTGAACTGAAATTGTCTGTCTCTGGTCCACATAGATCTTCTTGTCCTTAATGTACAAAGAGAGATCATGGTATATTTTTTCCCAGCTACTGTATTTCTGTTGGGTGGTTGACTATAATCCTACTTTTATGCATATTTGGGGGGCAAGTATGGCTGCTGTCCACAGGGAGAAAACAAGGAGAGGAATTGAGGAAATATAATATATACTGTATGATGATACTATGATGCCAATACATTTGTTTCACATGGTTAATTTATTCATGTATAAAACTTATATGGCCATCCAGCCTAATAATATGACTTTGGGCAGCTTACATTAAAGCAAAGAAAGGAAATATCTCAGGGGCTCACATTCATATCCTCCTAAGTTCCCAATTTAATGATCAGCTAGTCTGAAATATCAGTTCAGGTAGAACCTGACCACTATGAATCTGACCACTGTCATACCACATATACTAGACTGATATGCTGCTGTTTTCCTTCCTTCCCTCCTTCCCCCCTCCCCACTTCCTTCATTCCCTCTCTCCCATTTCCTTCCTTCTTCCTCCCTCCCTCTCTTTCTCACTCTCCTTCTTCCTCCCTCCATCCCTCCTATTTTTCCCTCCCTCCCTCCTTCCTTCCTTCCTCCCATTTCTTCCTTCCTCCCTTTCTCCCTACAATTTCCTTCCTTTTTTTCCTTCTTTCTTCACTCTTTCTGTCCTTCCTTCTTCCTCCCTCCCTCCCATTTTCTCCCTCCCTCCCTCCTTTCTAACAAGAACTATCATTGCAAAATGATGTCTATTGCCTAACAAATGCTGGTGGCCGTATTAGACCTTTGCCCTAATTATAGAGCATTCTGTACAGGTTAAACATCAAATAAAAACTGTGGCAGTTGAGCTAATTTATTGCCTTTTTGTCTCCGTATCTCTTCTCTGGATTTATTAAATGACAAAGCTGAGGCTCCAACTCAGGGGGAAAAGGGGGAGGTGTGTGCCAGCTTTTTTGAGAGTCTCCTCAGAAGTGTTCCTTTACAACATCCTTCATTTCTCCCTTGAAATTTGCTCGGAATTTGTACTGCATCACTCAAGTTTCAGGAAGACAGAGAAATGAAGAGCAGGGCATCGAAAATCACAAGTAAAACCCAACAACGTTTTGGAGGGTTGAATCTGTAGCAACCTCCAGAGTCTTCCCTCCCCTCCCCCATGCCTGTGCAGTGCCCCTCAAATGCGGCTCAAATGCCTCACGAGGAAACTTTCAGCCTACTTCTGGTACATTACTACAGACTAACCCCAAGGCAGCGATGGCTCTTATCTTGACTTCTTTGACTGCAAGGCACAATCTTACATTTTCAACAGCACTTCATTCATGCTCTCGTTTTCAAGGAGGCGAGCAAAAGTGGGAGAAAAAAAAATGTAAATCACACTGTAACTCTAAATCCCCCATGAGCATTGCAATGCAAGTTTGAAGGTCAGAGGAGAAAAGCTGTAAACATCTCTGCAGGGCCATTTTATACTGTAGTATAACGTTCAATAGAGTGAGGTCACACATACGCATCCAAGAAGCTTCCGGAGTCCTGCTCTTGTGGAATTCAGTGCGTCTCCAGATGGATATGTGAAGAATATCTCTCCTCCACCCTAACCGCCTAGTAGGTTGGCAAATTTATCGTGTCGATTCTGAAATTCCAAAGTTGTTTATTACTCTTAATTATCTGCACTGTGTGAGATTCCATTTCAAGCAATTTGAATGAATTACCCTTTCACATTGAATAGTAAAATCAGTTCAGGGATCATCACACGGCTTTAAATAATTTCAACTGCTGGGGAGAGGGAAAACCCCTCCCCATTTTTGCATGTATGCAACAACACTAATTTTCCCCCAGATCAAGTGGTGGGCTCAAACCGATTTGAACTATAAGTCAAAATGAATCAAAGGTCAAATTTGAATTGTGTCAATTTAATATGTCAATTTACATTTCCAGTTTAAATCAGACCCAACTTAATTCACTATCTCCCTCTTAGTCGTTCATTAAATTATTGTACAGTTCACCCTTACATTGAAATATTTTTAGAAATATAGAAGTATGCAGTAAAACCAATATACTGTATATTTAATAATATACCGTATTTTTTGGAATATAAGACACTCTGAAGTATAAGACGCACCTAGCTTTTGGGGAAGAAAACAAGGGGAAAAAAATCTGCCTCATAGCAATTTGCCTCATTGCAGCAAATATCAAACAACCTAGTCAGCTTCAGCACAGCCTGGTTAGCACAAGCAGCTGATTGTCGGTTGGATCGACCTCCCAACAATCAGCAGTTTCAGACGGCATTGCCTATTGCCACCTCTGTGCACCCCATTTTCAGCATCCAGATCCCATTTTTAGCCTCCGCGTGCCCCATTTTTGGCCTGTTCTGTGGGGATCAGAACAGGCCAAAAATGGGGTGTGTGGAGGGTGAAAAGGCAATGGTGATCCCTGCAGTCTGAAACAGCTGACTGCTGGGAGGCTGATCCAACTGACAATCAGCTCCTTGTATTAAATCAGGCTGTGCTGAAGCTGAAACGGGTTGCTTGCTGTTCGCTGCAAGGAGGCAAATTGCTGGGAGGCAGAGGCCAAAGGATGGGGGGCGATGGGAGGCAGAGCATCAGCAACATTTGCTGTATAAGAGGCACAGACATTTCCACCCACTTGTTTGGGAGGGAAGTGCATCTTATACACCAAAAAATACGATATTTAAAACTTTAAAAATTATAGTCGTCACAGTAAAATTGATTTTTTTAACCCTGGAAGGACAGAGTAGATTTGTTTAATTTATTTTGTTTTATTGATTCAATTTCTATAGCCACCAATCTCAGTGAACGATGCTGGCTGTCTTACAATTCCAAAATATAAAACAACGAAAAAAAATTAGAAAAAAAATAAAAAGAAAAAAATATTTTGTGAAAGTTGATTACATGACCCCTAGAAAACTACAACCGTCATAAATATGAGTTCAAATGCCAAGCACTGCATAATGGAGTGAGCTCCCATTACTGGTCCCAGCTTCTGCCAACCTAGCAGTTTGAAAGCATGTAAAAATGCAAGTAGAAAAATAGGGACCCCTTTGGTGGGAAGGTAAAGACATTCCGTACACGTTTGGCATTTAGTCATGCCAGCCACATGACCACAGAGACGTCTTCGGTCAGCACTGGCTCTTCGGCTTTGTAACAGAGGTGAGCACCGCCCACTAGAGCCGAAAATGACTAACACATAGGTGCAAGGGGAACCTTTACCTTTATATTAAACTTGCATGTTATATTATGCACCAAAGCTTTGGAAACTATATATTTGTCAAAAATTGTGATTCTATCTATCATGTGGGATGGCTGAAAGAATTATATTAATAAAATGTCAAAGTGTTATTATTCCGGAGGCCAAGGAATGAGTGTCAAAAATAAGTGATCTGTTTGTCACACATCTGTCTTTCTATCTTTCATACATCTATCTTTCTATCTCGGAAAGGCAATATATTCATTCTACTGATGGATGTAATAACATGTGCTATTATGGCAATGATAATATGGTTATGTTGGTTATGATTTTGTATTATTTTATAATAAATATCTTGTATTGTTCATACTATAATAATGTATTCATTGGCTAGTGATTATTGATGAGTATAAACTACTAAGGTAAGGTGAAAAAGATCAATACACCTGAGAAAGATTAGAGACTAAACATGGACAGGAAACATTCTTGGACTCAGTGAGAGAAAAGAAATACAATTATTATGGAAGAATGTAAACTCAGTTGGCTGGAAAAAAAAATAATTAAAAAAATAATAATGTGGGAAGAACATAGATTTCCATTTCACTTTAGATTATAAGAGATAATAACAGCAATAATAATAATAATTATGAAGGAGGAGGAGGAGGAGGAGGAGGAGGAGGAGGAGGAGGAGGAGGAGATGATGATGTATTAGACTCACCCCTTCATGAAAGTTTGGCTTCAAATAAACAAATGTAAGTGCCTAAGAAAAAAAATGGCTCAAAGACCTAGTGCATCATGGTATATGAAACCCAGAAATTTGGAACCTTTCTCTCCACGCAGTAAAATGAAACCTTGTCCTTTGTGCTGAAATTTGTATACAGTTTCAACAATTAACCAAGCAGGGAGATAAATGTCTAATTTTGTTCATATTCTCAAAACGATTCATGGGTCAAGGGTCAGAACCATCCGGCAAATGTGAAACACTTAGATGGATGAGATGAAGCCAAACGTGACATGAGCAAAACTTGTTTTGTTTGTTTATTGAAATAGTAATTGTGATTCAATCTTCCTTGCGTCAAGCCCTTTGGTGATGATTATACTTAAATAGTTATGTTGCTTCCTTGGTGATTTGAAAGTTGTTTTTACTATGGATTCTTCTTTTTCTCTGTGTGTGTCTCTGTCTCTCTGTTTTTCTGTCTCTCTCTGTTTCTCTCTCTGTCTCTGTTTTCTGTCTGTCTCTGTCTCTCTATCACTTTCTCTGTCTTTCTTTCTGTGTGTCTGTGTGTCTGTCTTTCTTTCTCTCTCTCCCCGTCTCTCTCCCTCTCTTTTTCCCTTTGTGTATGAGTCCATGGATATCTCTGTGTGTCTTAACACTTCTCTGTCTACCTTAATAGCTCTGAGCCTTAAAGAGATCCCATCCTGCTCAGTTTCTTTGAAATTAGTCAAGACTGTTTATATATTTTTGTGTGAAGCAGGATCAAAACTCATCAGTCAAAACCAAAAAAAACAAGAGCTGTCGGTTCAACTCAAAACAAGCTTTTAGAAATAAATGACATATTTAGATACAATTAATTCACTATGCAGATGGCATTCAACATCAGACAACTGCTATAAAATATTATATTAGCAGATAATATCTTTAGCTGGGACAACACTGTAGACAATACCATTTATCTCATAACTGAATAAATTTTCTCTTATAAGGAAGTTTGTATTTTACTGACAAATAAATAAAGGGAGACTATTTAGCAACAGAAGATTTTAGCAAATTGTTTGGTAACAATTGTGCATCTCTGTCTCTCTCTTTTATCATTTAGAAGGATTTTTATCACAGGCAGATAACCTGATCATCATTCTATATACTTTGCTTATAGATAAGCAACAAGGAAAAAACCCATGCAACTTTATTTTTATATTACTTGCATTAATACTTTGCTTAGTTATTCATTAATCATTTTTAAAGAACATATATTTTTCTGTATACATTTATTGTATTAATTTTACTAGTATTGGTAGATGGACAGGGTATTGTTGTGATGGGTTGTTTGAAGTGTACCACATTTAATTTATTTTGTAGTTGCTGCTATACTTCTCTTTCTTAATCTGGGTTGTTTTTCCTGTTTTTTAATCACTTATTTTGTTGTTTGATATTGCTGGACAGAATACATTTGAATTTGAATTTATATTTATATTCAGCCATCTCTGCATTTCCTCATTCCCTCACCTTCCCCAGCCATTCCTCTGTTGTGGATAATGTTGAACCTTTTCACTTTTCAACATAAAATAATTTCATGGAATGGCTGGTGAAGATGAGGGAATTTGCAGAGATGGTTAAATTAACCTTTTTGACTAGAGAAAAGGCAACATCTACTTTCATTTGTGGACTTTTTGCATGAATCAGAAAAAATGCACTTACAACTTGTGATTTCGACAATTAGAGATAAAAGATAAACAAAAATATTGAGGATTTAAAAAAAAAACATAGAATAAGAGAGAACTTTTAATCATACCTGCATTTACTGCAAAGAAAATTAGAAGATTTTGCTTCCTATTTCATTTTATTCTTCCTTTCCGCAATTTTATTTCCTTGTTTTTTTTTTCTCTTTTTCTTTGTTGTCCTTACCCTGAATTGTTTTGTTATTGTTGTCAGTCATTGTGTTTTCTTTAAAACTTAAAATTAAATTCTATTTTCAAAAACCTAGTTTAGAAGTTCTTGATCAAAAATCTGCCAAACAATAACATTCAACACAAAAAAAGTACACACAGACTTTCACTTATAAAGTTTATTTCTGGAGGTCTCAAAGCAAATTGTTTGTGAGAAAATGCAAATTTGCTTGAGATACGGTTGTGTAAATATCTTCCTTGATATCATAAAAAGAAAGTCAATGGTAAACTATTAATGGCGAGGGAGTTGCATTTCCAGTTTTGTCCTTTTGTATTACTGTCTGTTCAGCAAGCAAATCTCATATACAAGGATATATGCAGAGTGTTCTTGTCTAAAGGGAAATAAATTATATTATATATCTGTCACATCTGATAACCAAAAGCCAAAGACCAAAACACGAATGAAACCAAACACATTGCTTATTGCAATTGTAAAATACAGTAAAAATCATATGTCAAGAGAATTAACCGAATATGCAACATAAATATGGACTAGAAGCAATAGATTATCTTGAAGTTATTGAACAAGATTTGCCTTCAGCGAAATATTTCTTGGAGATGCTTCTTCCCCCCACCCCGCCAAAAAAGAGCATTATTATGAGCCAATTGCAGAAATGCCAAATGATGGTAAGATACAATTCAAAATGCTAATATACTTTTTATTATATGCTAAGTAAATTTACCCTGCATTACATCAACATACATTAAAAGTTGCTTTTTAAATCAAGCTTAGCTCTTGCAGTCTGAATAAAAGAGACACATAATTGTCTTGGCAGCAAAATGGAAGTGGAGTCTTACTATTTTGTTTCATGATTTTATTTTATTTTTAACTATCTAGTTTAGATTTTTGACAAGTGAAACCAAATCTTATGCTCCTTTTTTTTCCTAAATAAAAAAAAAATGGTTAGGACCCTTGCACATAACTGAGCAAATAGCTGTTTAGAATAATAATCCTAAAAATATGTGATCCTTAAACTTTGTAAACTCCTTGAGCTGATTTCCTCACCCAAGTCAGTATTTTGATGCTTGATAACAGTTTATAATTAACTTTCACCTTTTTAATAGCTTCAAGAACTTCCTTTATTGTTATATGTCCAATCCTTGGTTTTGTTTGATCTTTGGTAAATTTATCTTTTTTAACCATTCATGAACTTTTGCCAGGGGAATGTCTTCTGTTTTATATAAATCAGATTAATACCGATAAAGGGTTTTTTTAAAATCTCTTAACTGTTGTTATGATATTTTGTTTTGTAGTTCTAATATCATTTTTCCTCTTTTTCTTTCCTCAGTTTTCATGCCAAATATTTCCCTGGCAAATTCAAATTTCTTTCTTTCTTTTTGCAAAATAGATTTTACTTTCATTTCTTTTACTGTTAACAAAGTCAACTGCCATTGTAAAAGATTGTGTGTGAGTGAGAGAGAGAGAGAGAGGGAGGGAGGGAGGGAGAGAGAGAGAGAGAGAGAGAGAGAGAGAGAGAGAGAGAGAGAGAGAGAGAGAGAGAGAAATAACTTCCTTCATTGGGAATTTCTTTAGTTCTCCTTTCATTTTTGTCTGATCTCCCTTTTATCTCCCTCTTCCTGATAAAATCACTGGATTATATTCTGTAAAACCTTTTGACAATAGCTCCACTCTGCAAATATTAATAGCCAGATTTTTAGAAATGGAAAACTTGGTGCTTGAAAAAAATCTTTGTCCTTTAGAAAAAAGTGAGTTTTCTTCATCATCATTTTTGTGGTTTTGTGTCTGAACCAGATCTAACGTTCCTATCACATTTAAAAAAGTGGTAATTTCTCTTGTATTATTTTTATACCTTTTATAGAGGTTCTGCCCCTTTATGGACAAATTACTCCATTCCATTCCTTCATTAAACACCAATTTGTATATGATAAGTCTATTTATTTATCCATATACCCTTTATATGAAGTAACTTTGTCTTCATTAGGAGCAAAAAAAAAAAAAATCCCCATTATCAAAGTCTTGGCCCCATGTAAAGTAGTTTTCTCCCCTCCATGCCTTATTTAGTAATACAGTATAAAACAAAACAGCATATAAAGCACATTAGTTTGTCTTTTCGTTTTCTGAAAATAGATCAGTGCCTTGTTTGACCCCCTCTAAATTGATTCAGTTTTCTGAATGTTTCAAGCAAGTGTTTTTAAAGGATAATGTTGAACACTGGGAATAAATTTACGGAAATACACGCTGATTGTTCAGCTTTACTTGCTAGAGTGGGCAAGGCAGCAGAACACATTGAACAATAATAACAATATAATTCCAAATTATTCTAAATAATTCTAAATTATTTTTCAGTTAATAACTACCCACTGAATGAATGAATGAATGGATGAATGAATGAATGAATGAATTCATTCATTCATTCATTCATTCATTCATTCATTCATTCATTCTTAATTGGCCAAGTTTTTAGGGTCATGAGTGGTTCCTGGTACTCTCTGAGTTTGGTTGTTTTTGTGCAAATGTTTTGCTATCCAAACTAGGTAACTTCATCAGTGCTACTCTAAAGTGCATATCTGCAAGAAAACAGAGCTAAAAATATTGTCCTTATTGGACAATATTAACCCCTACTGAGTTCTGATGGGTTAATGTCTAAGGAAGACTTAACAGGATTTAGTTCAGGACCATTCAGGGTGATAGATGATATTCTAGCTCAACACAATGACTACTCCATTAGTAGAATCAAGAAAATTCTAAAATGAGCACATTTGATGAATGGAAATGTATAATACAACATACACTGATGCAATCTAAGTTCCATAGGATTACTCACAGTTGGATCCTGAGGTCACTATGTTTTCTGCCCTTCTGCACCGAGGTGGATTTGTACAGATGCAGATAGATAACTCATCAAGACGTCCATAACAAAGTACATGTATTGGTTCACCAGGTATCCTCATAACTCATATTTGTGATGAAGTTCTTCTTTAATGACCAATCCTTTGTATATCTGCCTTGTAGTAAAAGATGATTATCTCCTAACCCATCTCGTAGCGATAGAAAGAAGCTGCCATTAGTTAGAAAGTTCAGGCAAAAGTGAGGAAAACTCCCCCAGCCCCTCGAGGGTCAATTTAGTGGCCAATCAGGAATACAGATGTGGCCACGTGACATGAACTACATTTCCCAGGATACCTTTAACT
This sequence comes from Pseudonaja textilis, assembly GCF_049901715.1. Classification (NCBI taxonomy): domain Eukaryota; kingdom Metazoa; phylum Chordata; class Lepidosauria; order Squamata; family Elapidae; genus Pseudonaja; species Pseudonaja textilis. The sequence continues at coordinate 52,905,834 of NC_141995.1, forward strand.
ACATTTACCATGATGCATTTCCTTAAGGGAACAGCTCATAATTCCTAAGTAACTATCCAATTCCCATAGACTGGCTGGGACAGCACACTATGAAAGATAAAGGTAAAGGTTCCCCTCACACATTTCCAGCTCTAGGGTGTGGTGCTCATCTCCATTACAAAGCCAAAGAGCCAGCTCTGTCCGAAGATGTCTCTGTGGTCATGTGGCTAGCATGACTAAACACCAAAGGTGCACAGAACACTGTTACCTTCCCACCAAAGTGGCCCCTATTTTTCTACTTGCATTTTTACATGCTTTCAAACTGCTAGTTGGCAGAAGCTGGGACAAGTAACGAGAGCTCACTCCATTATGCGGCGCTAGGGATTTGAACTGCTGAACTGCTGACCTTTCTGATTGACAAGCTTGGCATCTTAGCCACTGAGTCATTATGTCCCTCACTATGAAAGGCTTCCTGCAATTTCTCAGGTTTTCTTTCCCTTGCAAAAAGACTTCATTTTTCACCTTGTCTTCCATATGCTTAGAATTTTCTTTCCATTTTCTCTACGTGCCATTTGACGATGGGTCTTAGCATGATATTCTGAAGCTGTGCCATTATCTCTTGATGGAAGAATTTCTGTTCCTGGAATGAGAAGCTTGGGACATATCCGAGCTTCTGTTGTGTAATTAAAATGACTGAAGAAACAACATCCTCTTCCGAGGGGACTTTCAGAGAAACTCAAAGACTCCTAGGATTGTAGAGTTAGAAAATACAACAAGGATCAATTAGACTAGATGATGCAGTACAGTGCAGAGAAGAGCAACAAAGCATGATTAGGGGACTGAAACACAAGAAAAACACATGAAGAACAGTTGCAGGAATTGGGTGTGTCTAGTTTAATGAAAAGAAGAACTGGTGTGACATGATAGCAGTGTTCCAATATATAAGGGGCTGTTACAAAAAAGACGGATGCCAATGTGTTACCCAAAACACCTGTAGGCAGGACAAACAGCAATGGATAGAAACTAATAAAGAAGAGAACCAATCTAGAACTCGGGAGACATTTCCTGACAGTTACAAAAAAAATAATCAGTGGAACGACTTGCCTTCATAAGTTGTAGGTGCTCCATCACACAAGGTCATTAAGAAGAGACTGGACAGCCACATGTCTGAAGTGGTATAAGGTAAGTGATAAAGTAAAACAGGCATAGGAATGTTTTATGAGTTGACAATGTAATTATGATTAGGAACAGGGATCTGTACCAGAGTACTGCGGATTCTAGATAGATGCTCCATAGTTTGAAGATCTGAAGACCTCACACTGATGGGATTCTTCAGAAGGCCAGGGAAGAATTCTTATGATTGTCAGTATTTGGATAGTCTTTATGATTAGTTACCCATTATTAATATGCATTGTTTAATACCATATTGGGCAGTGCAGTGGCTTAGTGGTTGAGATTCTGGGCTTATCAGCTGGAAAGCAGGCAGCCCAGATTCAAAACCCCAGGATCATGAGACCAAGTAAGCTCCCACCTTCGCTCCAGCTCCTGCCAACCTAGCCATTTGATAGCATGCAAATGTGAGTAGATAAATAGGTACCACATTGGGGAGAAAGCCACAAGGCTCCATGATGTCATGCTGGTTTCTTATTTGAGCAGGGTGTTGAATTGGAACACCTCCAAGGTCACATCCAGCTCTGTTATTCTGCTAGATGCAGAGAAGCCTTTTAAACAGGGGTGGGATTCTACCTAGTTGGACTGGTTCTATAGAACCAGTTGTTACATTTCTGCGCAGTTTGGAGAACTGGCAAGTTGCACCACTGGCTTGCCCCGCCCTGCCCACACTCCTTACCTGGCATGCGTTCTTTCAAACTTGCCTGCATTTGGTAAGTTGCTATTTTCCTTTTCTTTCTCCAGCTGTTCTGCTATGGAGGGAGATTTAGATTAGCTAGAAAGCAGGAAATCATTGGATTTCTTGCTTTCTAGCTAATCTAAAAGCAGAGCTGAACCTTCCTTAGGACTGAAGCTTCAAGTGCAGACTCAGGTAGCAGATTGCAGAAAGGTAGATCTCTGAGTGAATCTGTGATTCTGTGAGCAACTTGATTTGCCTGCCTGCTTTGCCTGATTTTGGGTAAAAGTTGCTCTTTTCTAATAAAAAATCAATATTTACAAAAATATTTATAATATTTACATATAAACCATATCCAGCCAGTCACATGACCACCAAGCCATGCCCAGTCAGCAAACCATGTCCAGCCAGCAAACTATTGCCCATCCAATCACATGACCACCAAGACACACCTGCATTTAAACCATCCATAATACCATAGGTGACTGTCTAGCCTCTTCTCAAACATCTTCATGTTCTTAAAAGAACATCTTTATGTTCTTACATTTCAAAATCAACTTTCTTCCCTGACAGTAAATGAGAACAAAAACCAAGAGAGCTGTCTTTTTTAAAACCATGGTATAGTATGCCTCACTGAGTTCTGATGGGTTAATGTCTAAGGAAGAATTCATGGGATTTAGTTAAATCTAACATTTATTTTTGCTTCTTAAATGGAAGTAAGTGTTCCAGTATACATAGCAAGGCTTCCTGCCAAATATTACAGGCTCCCAACCCTCCAATTATTGTCTGTCTCCAAAAAGAGCTTATCTCCAAAAGGTTACTGGTAAACAGATAAAGGAAGCAAGTGCAGAACAACATATTTTAAAAATGCGCATACCAATGAAATCTAAAAAAAAAAAAAATTCCTTGTTTGCGTATAGCTTTCTGGAAGTTTCAGACAAAGTGTGCAACTTCCTTGCCTTTTAGGACTCCTACGCTCTTGCCAGATATAACCGAAAATACATTTTCTGTGGCTGGAAAGAAGTGATAGTCAAAAAGAGGATTTAAGTGGAATTTAGGATTTGTGATGGCCTTCTGTGAAATAGAGATTTACACCTTTAATTAGCCATGTAAATCTGCATCAATGCATTGATCCAGCTGTAATCAACAATCCCATGTGGTCTATGACTGAAAAGGTGATTTGCATTATGCAGAAGGAGGTCTGACTTGAACATATTTTAACAGTTATATTTGCATGATATTTGGGTAGATATTATTTTCCTATCCAAGTAGGAGTTATGGATATATTATTGGAGATAGATGATCTTGGCTAATATTAGAAAGTACAGGCTTGGTTGGTCCTTGTATATTATATAATCAGGATATCTCAGAGCTGAAAGCTAAACTGGAGTCTCTGAAGAAAGGAGTATCAAACCATTCCATATTCGTTTTTAATCAACATCACATGAACTGTTAATACCACATTATAGTGCCTTGATAGCACCACACTTGGAATACTGCATCCCGCTTTCGTTGCCACTACATAAAAAAGATGTTGAAAAGAGTGCACAGAAGAAAAAAACAAAGATGATTAGGGAACTGGAGGCTAAAACATATGAAGAATGGTTCCAGGAATTGGGTATGTCTAGTTTAATGAAAAGAAGGACTAGGGGAGACACGATAGCAGTGTTCAAATATCTCAAATATCTACAACAAAGAAGAGGGGGTCAAGCACCTGAGGGCAGGACAGAAAACAATAGATTGAAACTGATCAAGGAGAGAAGCAACCTAGAACCCAGGAGGAACTTTTCTGACAGAACAATTAATCAGTGGAACAACTTGCCTCCAGAAGTTGTGAATGTTCCAATACTGGATGTTCTTAAGAAGAGATTGAACATCCAATTGTATGAAATGGTATAAGGTTTCCTGCCTCAGCAGAGAGTTAGATTAGAAGACCTCAAAGGTCCCTTTCAATTCTGTTATTCTGTATTTTGAGTTTATTGTTTCAATTCTGGGATACATAATTAAGTAACAGATCCATGAAGGCTTGCTTGCTTTCCTTCCTTTCTCTTTCTTTCTTTCTTTCTTTCTTTCTTTCTTTCTTTCTTTCTTTCTTTCTTTCTTTCTTTCTTTCTTTCTTTCTTTCTTCCTTCCTTCCTTCCTTCCTTCCTTCCTTCCTTCCTTCCTTCCTTCCTTTCTTTCTTTCTTTCTTTCTTTCTTTCTTTCTTTCTTTCTTTCTTTCTTTCTTTCTCTTTTTTCATGCAAGCATTCATTCATTCATGCATGATTGCAATTGTGCATTCATTCACTCAGTTTGTATAGCTGCTCAACTCAACCAAGTGACTCTGGGTGGCTTACAATTCAAGTTTATTACACAACTGAAACAATGAATCATCTTCTGTCTTCCTTATGGTCCCACAGCTGAGTCAAGCCTCTCTCACAACCCCCATCTTCCTTTCTGCTCTAGCTGACTGGTTTTATTTTCTTTTTTTCCCAAGAGACTGCCCAAAATGTTAAGCGGTGGAGACCTTTTAAACATCAGGAGAAAAGAAGAGGAAGAGAAGAGTAATTGCATTTTCTCCTCCATGTCTATCCTTCTTCAGAACTAGTTCTAAAACTGATCCCAGGAGGATGCTATTTTGTACAAAAAGTAGGAAAATCGATCCCCAATACTTATCTCTTTCCTTATTGTTCCTTAGCTAAGTGTTTATCCCTGTCAGGTGTTAATTTAACTTAATGTTTTTGTATATTAAGCCACATCTCCTCAAAAAACAAGCTAGAAAAACTCTGAAGGGGGCCTGGTACAAAAGGCCATGAAGAACTTTCATGCAAAATGAGCCATGGTGGTGCAGTGGTTAGAAGGCACTTGGTTAGAAGCTGCTTCTGCTGACTGCCGGCTGCCTGAATTTGGCAGTTTAAATTTCACCAGGCTCAAGGTTGACTCATCCTTCCAACCTTCCGGGATAGGTCAAATGAGGACCCAGATTGTTGGGGGAAATTAGGTTGACTCTATAAACTGCTTAGAGAAGGCTGTAACCTCTAAGTTACAGCCAATGGCAAGTTGGTTGTGGCAAGTTGGCCATGATGAATTGGCTGTGACAACTTATTGTAGACTCCCTGCTAAGCTTAGATAGATGTCAATGGTATTCAAGGGGTTTGGACTTAGTATGCTTATGACTACATAGGAATTCTAGCCTGGTTTCCTTTTTTACTCCCAACCATAGGTTCTGCCATCTCTTTTCCTACAATCCACCAGAACAATGGTCTTCTTTTCTGTTGGCTACTGAGTTTAGTGCAATCTCTTAAGTGAAACACTTTGTTAATATTTTAAAAAGTTGGCAGACTTTTCTTACCCTATCTGCATGAGTTTTTTCCAATCCCCTAAACTCAGTTGTGGCTACAGGTACTCCTATTTGCTTTGGTGAGCTATTTCCCAAAATAAAAGAATTAGGAATTTACATAAACATGCTGTTTGACATATATGAATTGTGCTTGCACATAATTTTATTTGTGCGTAGATAAATGCCTCTGTGTTTGTGTATTCCTAGGCTTTTCAATTAAAAAATACAATAGAGTGTGATGCTTAAAAAGGAAAAAAAAACATTTATTAATAGTAGACTTCTTTGTTAATAGACTCACAGAAACACACAAGCTTGCCCATGTGTGGTAGATAATTTATTTAGAATGTCTACTTGGGGAGAAAATTTGCTATCCTTTTGCTGCTTTTTGATGTGATTTTACTTTCCCCAAATCTCTTTTTCAGTTCTTTAATCTCTTAATAATAGAGGAAAGAGTAATTTTATTATAGGATCAAAACATCCACTCAATGATAAATATCCCTTTAATTTTCACACTATCTGGACCTGAAAATTTCCTTCTATTCTGACATAGCGATGTACACTGGGACTTTTATCTCTTCTTGGACTGCTCTTAATGTTCCTTTGTTCCCCAAAACTGTCCCTAAGGCTCTATTTTATGCATGGATGCAGAGCTATCCATTTCAACAACTTAGCTGCAGAAACTGGTGCTCCTTCAGGACCTAATTTGCGTGCATTCAGTCTCTTTTAATTACAGTGGTTGACCCAATGAAAGTTGATCGCTGCTGATTAGTACATTATGTGGAAATAACCTGCTACCTAGAAACAGCCCATACTGCTATTAAAATGTGCCATGTTAAATTTCTTGCTTTTTCAATATTTGGTACAATGCAAGATGTAACTTGCGCACATAAACATCTATGAAAAATATGTCATTCTACAGTCATCCAGTGATTCACAAAACATCTTCCCAACTTTAAACATGAAAATCAGTGATGAAACTATGGAGAATTCTTTGGAAGGAAGCAGAGGAGGAGGAGGAGGAGGAGGAGGAGGAGGAGGAGGAGGAGGAGGAGGAGGAGGAGAAGGAGGAGGAGAAGGAGAAGGAGAAGGAGAAGAAGAAGAAGAAGAAGAAGAAGAAGAAGAAGAAGAAGAAGAAGAAGAAGAAGAAGAAGAAGAAGAAGAAGAAGAAGAAGAAGAAGAAGAAGAAGAAGAAGAAGAAGAAGAAGAAGAAGAAGAAGAAGAAGAAGAAGAAGAAGACATCCTATCAATCAGAGCAGGGGTTGCCAAACTTTTGGACCCCAGGGACCACCAAACTCATAATTTTAAATCCTGTGGACCAGAGACCCTGGGAAAATCCCCCCAAAAGTCTACAGGAAAATCCCCCACCCCATTTTCCTACTGATCGATTGTTCTTTATTTGGGATCGCAAGATACCATCTCCAGCTTCGTTCTCAGGGAGGGAGAGGGAGAGAGAGAGAGAGAGAGAGAGAGACTTTTGGTTTCATGCAAGGAAAGCAGCAGAAGCAGCAAAAGTCTATCTTTCTCTCCCTCAAACTCCATCAAAATTGAGTGTTTGTGAGACTTGTACTGGCACAGCTTCTTGGAGCAGGATACCTTGCAGAGTGCCAAAGACTCATTTCTGGTGGAGTTTGGGGGAGAGGAAGAAAGACTTTTGCTGCTTTCCTTGTGTGCAGCCAAAAGCAGAAGAAGAAAGACATGGAAAAAAGCAGCCAGGTGGCCAGGCCAGGCACATGGGATGAGTTCCGCCCTCCACCCTTTCCCCCTTCCCCTCACTACCTCGTGTTGTTTGCAATGCAAGCGACACACGCCTTGTTTTCCCACAGGCCATGTGGGCGGCGCAGCCTTGTGTTCCCACACAGCCTGGATTAATTGCTTTGGGGTGACATTTCTCTGCGGATCACCAACATTTTCTCATGGACAACCAGTGGGCCCCAGACCACTGGTTGGTGACCACTGTTCCAGAGGACACAGATGCTTTAAAAAGCAGAGAAGAGATGCAGATGGTTTAAAAATGAGAAAGGGGCTTTGCTTCGCTAACTCCCTTTTCAAAGTATATAATATATTACGTATATCAGTATATGTACTTCATATCAAGTATATATACTTTATTTACATTAAACTGATCACAATATTAATTTAGGGAAACAAATATCCAATCTTTGGAATGTGGTTTTCACAAAGGTCTGCTTTTTTCAATCTATGATTGATTTCTTTTACATTTCTAGTGTTTACTAAGGGATTTTCTTTGCTAAGTATATAGTTTCCTTTTTCTTCTTCCTGAGACAATGCATAACAGCCAACTTGAAATAATAATTCGCTTTATTATCTGCTATACCTCATAATACAGAACAATTTTCAAAATCATTGCTCAGTGCTCCTATTTTTTTCTCTTATTGATGCATCCCAACATTACTCTTGTAAAGGAAATGTTTTAAAATGTTAAAAGTTTTAGTGATATTCCTAGGATTACATTGAATTTCATGAAATATACTCTTCCTTTTAATTTCACACAGATTAAAACAACAGGTATTAATGAATAAACCCATAATTCTTCAAGTGCCATTTTTAATTGTATGTTAGCATTAAATTCCCACTGGCCTTCTGTACCTTAGCCTTCAATGCTTTGTTCTTGTATGTTCACTGTTCTTCTATAGCATACTCTTGATATAGTGCTCCATATAAAGTAGACCCATAGCTTTAGGCTGGAGTTGGTATACAGTTAATGTATTGCTGTGTTAAGCTTCTGCCAGCAGAATTATTCTTATCTCTACAAAGAATGAAACATTTTATTCCTTTCTGCAGAAATGGCAATGCCACAAAAGTGAGCAACACTACAGCAAATGTTTATAGCCTCTGTAAAATGATCATCCCCTAGAACTAAATTTTATGACCAGAAGGATGAATATTAATTAATAACCTGCCCTAATGTAAAACAGCATCCTCAGGGAAAGCAGTTAAGTATGAGCTTAAAGTTAAAACTCTGTTACAGGAACATCATGAATGCCAATGATTATAACGGGCAATTCTGTGTTCATATTTGCCTAGAATTCTAGTACTCTATGTAGGAATGCAAGCCCTAAGTTCTGGGAGGTTTTTGTTGTTGTTGTTGTTGAATACCATTGTAATGCTTTCCTAAAGGCCAGCTATAATTCTATATAATGTATAGCAAGGGGGGAGGAAGGAAGACTATCTAATCTGCAAATGTTATGTTTCAATGCATGGGAATTATTAAAGAGTACACTGTCGTGTATAATTTTAACATATACCATGTTTCCCTGAAAATCAGACCCTGCCTTATATTTTTTTTCCCACCAAAAAAAGCACCAGGTCTTATTTTCAGGGGAGGTCATCCACTGACTAACCTCACTTGCGTGAATTGCCCCTGGCCTCCTTTTCATTGTCAGAAGCCTTCAGGAATTTCTTCTTCTGCAGCTGGCAAGGCTTTCCTGGAGGAAAGGATCCATCCAGAGCTTTGTTAACAGCTACAGAGGCCTTCAGGAGAGTCTTGCCAGCCTTGCTGGCTGCAGAAGAAATGAGCCAGCAAGGCAGATGTCGGGGTGTACAAGACCTGGCTACAACTGTCCAAAAGTAAGTACTAGGGCAGCTCCATCTCCCCAGGCCCCCAGCTTAATTTTTACCCATGCACTCTGGAGTGGGTGGGATCTTAATTAGGGCTTACTTTGGGAGTAGGGCTGATATTGGGTTCACGTGTAACATTCAAGCTAGGGCTTACTTTCAGGGTAAGTGGATAGAAAATTTCCCTTTACAATCTTGAAGTTTGCCTTGCATCTTGGAAATACCACCTGGACTTGACCTGCCCTATGTGATATGGACAACACTGAATTGAATCCACACTGACCATGGTGGATGTGCAGAGGCCTTCAATAAGCCGAAATCAATCTTTCAAATATTTTAGTAGTATATAAGCTTATTCTCTTTTGTGTTCTACTTTATTTGAATTTTTACTTCAAAAATTTATATTCCAAAATTAGGGCCAGAACTTACAGCAGAGTATGCCTGATATCTCACAGCCTTTCATTCCTATCATTTCTTCATTTTTAATGGGTTATATGTATATTAATAACTGGAGAGGGGATCCTTAGGTTTTTAAAAAATTTATCTTCAAAGAGAACATTTCATCTCAAAAATTACCAGTCTTTAGTTTAATGGACAAGTCTGCATTAGACATTAAAGGAAGAGCTCAATTCACAAAATTCAGTACCAAAGTAGACTAGCACTTAAAGAACAAGGAGAGTAGGGTAGTTTAATGCTACTCAGACAGGGGTGCCATTAATTTACTCAGAGCAGAAGGTTTCTACATCTAATCAAAGCATGGCACATGTTTTTATTTATTTTTATTTGATTTTATTTATTTGATTTGTCAATCGCTTACAAGATAATAGGTATAAGTATAAACATGAGTAAGAATACAGGAAATAGGTATGAATAAATGGAGACAATAGGACAGGGACGGTAGGCACAATAGTATGCACCTTACAGACCTCTTAGGAATGGGGTGAGGTCATTAGTGGTTCGTTTGAGGTTAAAGGAGTGGGGGTTAGAGGATGTAACAACAGAGTCAGATAGTGCATTCAGGGCATTGACCACTCTGTTGCTGAAGTTGTACTTTCTTCAGTGAAGTCTGGAACAATCTACATTGACTTTGTATCTGTTGTGTGCTCTTGTATTGTTGCGGTTGAAGCTGAAGTAGTCATTGACAGGTAGGACATTGTAGCAGATAATTTTGTGTACTATGCTTAAGTCCAACTGTAGGTAGCATAGTTCAAGATTTTCCAAGCCCCAGATTTCAAGCCTGGTGATATAGGGTATTCTGTTGCGAGCAGAGGAGTGTAATACTCAGCTTGGGAAATACTTCTGGAAGAAACAATTGAAAATCAACACAAAACATTATCTTTCAATGCTGCCCAAAATCTAAAACAACTTTGGAACACGGAGGCTTGATTTGCCAAGCAGATTTTAGTAATTTGGCAGAATTTATATCAGCAACATTCAACCTTGTTCCTAAAAGATAGAATGTTTTTTTCTGGAGCAATCTGATATTTGGTAGTTTGGTTCATTAACCAGGGAAAAGAATTCAAGCTTTAATACAGACCATGGAAAACATCATATTCTATGTATAGTAAATTGGCAATGTTGAGAGCTCTCCCACTATGTAGTTGTTATTTGACAATTATTTGTTTTTTAAAAATGGATAATGGAAATGCTCAAATATTCCCTATAGGATTTGAAGTTCTCTATTTAAAAAAAATGAAGTTGAATCCTGTTTTACCAAAATATTTTAAAAAAGGAAATAAAAGTAGAATTCCTTAACACACTTGGTCAATAAAGAATTCTCTTCTCTTCTCTTCTCTTCTCTTCTCTTCTCTTCTCTTCTCTTCTCTTCTCTTCTCTTCTCTTCTCTTCTCTTCCCTTCCATTCCATTCCATTCCATTCCATTCCATTCTTTCCATCACATTCATTCTATTCTATTCTATTCTATTCTATTCTATTCTATTCTATTCTATTTCATTGATATTGCAATACTAGGTGATGTACGAATTGAAGACAAATAGCTAGAATCAGAGTTTCCTTTTTTTCCTTCTGAAGCACAAAATCCAGAAGTGGCTTTGAAGTGAAAACAAAATTATATGTGTTCTTTTCTTTGATTAAAACACTCAATTTAGCCATCTCTGCTAACTCCATCAGTTTTTCCAGCCAGTCATCCATTGTGGGAATTAAACTACCTTTCCATTTTTTGTGCATAAAGCATTCTTGCTGCTGTCAACATATATAAAACAAATTCCCAAGCTTTTTTTCCCCAAGTTCTTTATCCATGAAGCCTAAAAGAAAAGTCTCTGGTTTCATCTTTATATGCCCCTTAAGAATCTTCTATATTAAAATTTGAATCCTATCCCAATACATGTAGTCCTTGACTTGCAACCATAACTGAGCCCAACATTTCTGTTGCTAAGTGAGACACTTGTTAAATGAGATTTGATCCATTTTACAACCTTTCTTGCCACATTTGTTGAGTGTGAATCACTGCAGTTATTAAGTTATTAACACAGTTGTTTAGTGAATGTGGCTTCCCCATCGATTTCACAAAAGGTATATAACAATGTAAAGACTGTGATATATGTCAAAAAGATCACCACGTTCAATGTTACTAAAACCTAATTTTCGATAAAAAAAAATATTTTTTAAAAAATGGGTGGAGCTTTAGTCCCATTACTTCTTCCATCTTAACATTTGTTTTAATTCACCTTGCACCGAAGACCACTGCGTGCAATTGCAGACATAACTAACTGTCCCAGAATAAAGCTCATTGAATGTGCATTGTCTATGGAGATTCTCAGTTATCCAGGTCATGGTTGTCCCAGAGGTGCTTTTTCAAGAGACAACTGGAATTTCTTGTTTTTCTTTGAAGACATTTCTCTTCTTATCCAAGAAACTTTTAACCCAAGAAGCTTCTTCAGATGTTTAGCTTCTCATCCAAGAAGCTTCTTCGGATCTGACTGAATGATGGGGAATGGAGAAGTGAAACATCTTCAAAAAAAAGAAAGAAAGAAAGAAAGAAAAGAAAAGAAAAGAAAGTTCAGTTGCCTCTTGAAAAAAAGCACCTTTGGGATATAATTGCATTGTTAGCACCATTACACTCAATTAATGCATTAATATTGTTACATAATAATAAAGGAAATAAATGAAGTAGTGGAAAATGTTAGACATATGAATATTGATTGCACTGATGATGTTACCTAGTTTGGGTAATGAAAGATCTGCAAGAAAACAACCGAGCTCAGAGAACATCAAGAGAGCATCTCATATGAATATTTAGTTTGAAATTTGACAATACATTAGAGGAGCTGAAAAGAAATAAATCAACAGGAGGAGACAGCATCTTTGAATTAAACTAATAAAAAATGTAAATGTGGCATTATGTTATTTGAAATGGAATATAATGTTACTTTATCCTACAAACGCAAGCAGATGTGAAACTAGAGACTTATAAGATTTAAAAAAAACCAGGGAAATGAAAGATAATTCAAATATGATTCAAAACAAAATTAAATGAGACATACAAAATTGAAATTAGAGAAAAGAGGAAAAAAGGAGAAGGAACTCTATCATGGCAATTCTGTACTGCTAGAAGAAAACCCAACCGGCCAAATATTTATCACCCATTTAAATTCTAGGTCATTTTTTATTCATTGCGGTCAAATGCTCATTATATTAGCAAATGTAATGCTAATATTACTTTAAGTAAAGGTAATATATGTGCAAGTTGTTTCTGGTTCTAGGGGATGGTGTTCATCTCCGTTACAGAGCTGAAGAGCCAGTGCTGTCCGAAGACGTCTCCGTGGTCATGTGGCTGGAATGACTAAATGCCGAAGGTGCATGGAACACTGTTACCTTCCACCAAAGGGGTCCCTATTTTTCTACTTGCAATTTTTACATGCTTTTGAACTGCTAGGTTGGCAGAAGCTGGGACAAGTAAGAGGAGCTCACTCCATTACGCAGCGCTAGGGATTCGAACCACCGAATTGCCTTTCTGATCGACAAGCTCAGTGTCTTAGCCACTGAGCCACAGCATCCCTAATGTTATATTAGGTGGGGGATAAACTATTATAAACAGACTAATAAGGAAAAGCTTCTTGTTGGTAAAGCTTGACCAAGCTTGACTCCTATGAATACATGGCTACATTTTCTTCCTAATAACTGGTTAAGGATTTTTTCCTCTATTTGTAGCAGAATACCTTATGCCACCAGTCTTGAAATTCTAGACCTAGAAAACCTAGAACTACGCCGCCTTCGGTCCGATCTAAGTATAGTATATAAAATCATACATTGCAATGTCCTACCTGTCAATGAATACTTCAGCTTCAACCAAAACAATACAAGAGCACACAATAGATACAAACTCAAGGTAAACCTCGCCAAACTTGATTGCAGGAAATACGACTTCAGCAATAGAGTGGCCAATGTCTAAAATACTCTACCTGACTCTGTGGTTTCTTCCCAAAACCCCCAAAACTTTAACCTTAGATTGTCTACTATTGACCTCACCCCTTTCCTAAGAAGTCTGTAGGGGACATGCATAAGCACACCAACATGCCTACCATCCCTGTCCTATTGTTTCTTTTTTTCTTATTCGTATCCATTTCATGTATTTATAACCATGTTTATACATATTATACCTGTGATCTAATAATCATTTGACAAAACAAACAAATAAATAAATAAATAAAATAAGGTGTTTTTTTTTCTTTGCTTCTTCTGTATAGTGGACTTCCCAACCCAACTTGCTACCTGGATCTTCTCAGTGGTCTTCATCAACTAGGTGCATTAATCCCTTTTTCAAACTAAGCTTAATTCACCTACAGCTATTCTAGGATCCATAGCTAATATAAAATGATATGAAAGCAAAGTCTAAATTTGCTACATATTTAAACAACAGATAATTCTATCATTTTGCAATGTGATTTCAACTATGTGTCATCTATTTGGCAAATTTCGATCCATAAATGCTCTGTCTTACCTACTGGTAAATGTAATCAGAATGTCAAGTATAAGGTATGTGGCATTGAACTAGCTGATGACCCTTACTTTGTCAAGGACCTAGATGTACTTATCTTTGACGACCTATGCTCCAAAGTTCACTGTAACAGCATTTCTAAACAAGCATTAACAGTTATACATTTAATTTGGCACAGTTTTTTTTTTTCTGGAAACATTATATGTCTAATTAGAGCTTATAAAACTTATGCTAAACCAATCTTAGAGTATTGTTTAACTGTTTGGCATCCTCACCATGCCAAAATATCTGACATCAGTACAATCAAGCAAGTTCAGAAGTATTTTACAAGAAAAGTCTTGTACTTTTCTGTACACAATATAATTCCCCAGGCTTGAAATTCTTGGTTTGGATAACTTAGAACTGCATCGCTTGTGATCAGACCTAGGTATTGCATACAAAATTGTACGCAGTGTAACGTTTTACCCGTAAGTGACTTTTTTTTGTTTTAATTGCAATAATACGTGTGCTAACAAACTGCTTTAAACTCAATGTAAATCATTCTAAACTTGACATAAAAATATGATTTTTGTAATAGAATTGTCAACGTCTGGAATGCTCTACCTCATTCAGTGGTTTCAGCTACAAATTTTCACAGTTTCAGTCACAAATTGACTTCCGTGGACCTTACATCATGCTTAAGAGATGAGTAGAGGATGCATGCATAAGTGAACTAACGTGCCTACCATCCCTGTCATTGTATTTTTATTTTTTTATTCTTGTTCTTGTTTGACAAATTATAATAAATAAATAAACAAACAAATAAATAAATAAATGCATAAAAGGATGAAAGCTACAGATGCTCACACGTAATATTTAACCATTTTCCTGGTGTCCAATGACACATTTCTATCAACAAAGCAGTTTCTGTCCAATAAGCAGAAAGTCTCCCCTATCCAAAGAACAGATTATTATGGCCTGTAGGGCAGAGAGCCTATGTGGAATATATTCAGGAAAAAAAATAGATTAAAAAACCAATAATGATGCTGTGATATATTTGTTCGGGAAAAGAAAGGGCAAGCAATTATTCACCGTGAGCCAAAAAATGATCCAATCTTGATATTGTTTCATTAGGAAGAGAAAAGAAAGAAGCACATTGTTCAAACTCACCCTTGCTTCTTGAAAATAGTAAGGATATTTATAAATAAATTAGGAATATTTATTCATTCATATTTCAAGTTTCTAGACCACCCTTTCCCTTCAACAGATTATTCCAAGAAGTGCTGCTTCTTGGGGAATATTTGCAATTTTGTGCAGTATTTCAGTCACTTTAGGTTCCCCCCCTCTCTTTCTGTGTGTGTGTGTGTGTGTGTGTGTGTGTTTGTGTATTCTCACTGCCATTTCTCTTCAAGGGTCAGCAGGAATTGACATGCAGCCCATCTAACATGTGTGGTGTCTATCCCTAGGGGAAAATTAAGCAATTTAGACTGAGAATAATTTATCATACAAGCAGCCACGCAGCCAATTCAACAAGGAAATGGTAAGAATTAAGCAGTCCTTGACTGGCTGATGAAACGTTTTATGCCTTTCTGCTAACAATTTGCCTTGATGTGCCCAGTTATGGGAAATGGAAGGGAAATATTTTCAACCCAGTAATTCAGAAATGCAACTTAGGAATGTATTAGAAGGTTTAAAAAGTGCCTCAAGATGAGTTAAATCCATGTGGTTGGAAATGTATTAATCTGTTTACTTATCTCTTTTCAGGACTTACCTCACAATTATCTTACGTGATCTGCAACAACCCCTAAATTATAGTTAAAAACATATCCCTAGACATAACACCAAATAAATATAGTGTCAGCCTTGGAAGCCATTTTTGCCACTTGGAAGCTTGGAGGCTGCCACATTCAGTGCCTGGGAATTTTGGAGGGGCAATTTCATAGCGAGGTAGAACTTTAGACATAACCACATTCTTTCTCAGAGAGTCAAGGACATGTTGCCCTGCACCTGGAGGGGAGTGACTGGAGTGATGTCTCCAGTTGGGGACAAAGATTTGATTGGGCCATGTGATAGACTGATGAGTGCAGGGGATGGATCGTTGATTTCTCTTTTGGGAAGGGAAAACCAGGAACTCTCAGTTTCAGGTTTTCCCAGATATGCCAGTAAGATTTTTTTCATAAATTCTTACTTGGATGGACTTTGTCTCTGAGTGCTGAACTGAGATGAAGAGTTTGATTGGAACGCTGACATATACTATTGAAAAAATATAGTTTGTTTCTAGTTCTGGGGGGGTGGGGGGAAACCCTTTCCTAAACCTCGTGTATTCAACCTTTTGGAATCAGTCTATGTCAGCAGAAACACAACTGTCTTCCATAAATGTATAAAGATCATTCCCTGTAAGTATTATACTTCTTAATGGGATATCTTAATGCCATCTTCTTCCTATTACCTTTTCATTTACAGCCCTCCATGAATTGGAAAGCAAATTTGAAAGCATGACACTTCGAATGTCACTCAAACGGTTTACATGCCTCAAAAATCAGGGACTTAAATTGTGGAAAGTCTCCAATGGGGAGAGGAGATTTTTTTTTTTAAACCTTCAGAAGACTCCAAGTACTTATTATCATATATACTTACTATCATATGCCAGAGGGTTATGATAAAGGGACTATATATCTAGTTTTGCCTGTATTGACAGATGCAAGGATTGTATTTGCACAATACTGGAAAAATGAGAACTCTCCATTAGATGAGGATGCAATTTGGAAAATATCAGACTGTGCAGAGATGGATACTTTGACATTAAAAATAAAGGATAAAGAAGACAAAGAATATTATGTAACATGGGATAGATTTTATGAATGGTTAGAGATAAGAGGTAGAAATTAGATAAAGAAAGGTTAATGCTACGTATGAATTAAATATAAAGATGGTTTATAATTATGGACATGCTAATATAATTAACAGAATTACAAATAAATTGATACAAAGAGAAAACTAGCTAAAACTATTCTGTTATATTGTTGTTGTTATTGTTGTTGTTATTGTTATTAGTATATTATTGTATTAATGCTTCTGTTTGTTCTTTCTTTATTTTTCTGTAAATGATATGCCCTGACAATACACTGTATTCAAAATGTTTATGAATTTAACAAAAGCATATACTAAAAAAAAAAAAAAAGAAATTTGTCCTTCAATGTAGGAAAACATGTTAAATTTGAGAAGGTTGACCAGTGTGGTTATATTCTTCTGACAAAGGAAAATGTCAAGTGAGAATTCCACTTGGGTATTGGCAATGTACTTCAAAGAAAATTAAATGGGAACAATGCAAAAAAACAAAACAAAACAAACTAAAAGAAATAAATATAGAGCAAAACAGAATCACTTTGAAGAAACAGGATAGAAAGACTAATGACCTGTTAAAAATTTAGTTTTGAAGATGACTCTTGAGAGCAACTTATACAACCAAGAAATGGGATCATTGAATAAATCACTTGAAGCATAAATGACCAGTATCAAATTATTCTACTTTGAATCATGATGCAAAGACCAAGCTTATTGGAGAAAACTTGGATGCTGGGAAAGGTGGATGAAAGAGAAGAAGAAGAGGATGAGCAGTAGCACCCTGGAAGACCTGAAGGACCAGATTAGAGACAGAAGGGTGATGAGAAAAAAATCTATCTAATATGGCTAAGAATCAACATAAACTTGATGGAATATAATCAATAAATCAAAATAGAAATTTAATCTCTTGAAACCCACTACTGGAAAACTTCCTCTCCTCTTCTCCTCCCTTCCCACCATTCCTCTCACTTTTTCTTCCCTTATCTCTTCTGTCCCTCCCTACCACTCTCTCTCCCCTCCTTTCTCTTCTCCTCCCCTTTTCTCCCTTCTCTTTTCTCCTCCCCTGCTGTAGCCTCCCCCCATCTCTTCTTCTCTGGTCTCCTCCCTTCCCCTTCATATCCCTCTCCTCCCTTCTCTTTCCCCTCCCCACTGCTCACCTCTCCCCCAATTCCTCTGCTTTCCTCTTCCCTCCCCTCCCCTATATTTCTTTTTTCTCTTCTCTTCTTTCTTCTTCTTTCATTCAAATTTTGTACTTTATTTAGATCAGTCGATAAAACTTCAATATTTTTTTTTAAAAGGTCAAATTCAAATAAAATCTCAGAATAAAAAGCTTCCCATCAATTAGCTAAATCTCAGTTTACACCAAACTAATGTTATGATTTTAATTTATTGGTTTCAAGTTTTAAATCATCATGGGATGACAAGTTACTCCTACAGTCATTAGAATGGAGAATTACCCCGTTACAAGTGAAATTAACATTATATAGTGTCTGATTAAGAAAGGGAAAGTTCAGAGAAAAGGTAGCTTTGTAAGATAAATTCCTAGGCAATTTAACTATAAACTGATACTAGATTTTCTCTGCAAAAAAACAACCCCCAAACCCACTATCATTGCAGTGAAGAGTCATTGAAAACTTGACTCCTTTCCTGCAGCTATTTTTGGAAAGCAGATCTGATAACTATTCTTCAACTTTGGATTTAATACATATGTTTCCATGTAAATTGTGCTTTAAAGCAGAACAATTTTATCATTTGGAATTAATTGTTTGGAATTCTGGCAACCTAAAGCATTGTTAATATGAAGAAAAAGGCAACACCTTTTCCCCTGTTTCTAAGTAGTGAGTTTAATTCCCATAGTGTGTGTGACTTCTTGAAACACAGAAGTTAATCTTAAATTCAATAACTGATTCCCCCCAGAGATATCTCCAGCAGAATATTTTCCAGCTTTTATAGAATGTATTTTTATCAACCCTTTCAGCAACTCTGCAGGGTAATTTCTCTCCTTCCTGGGTCATCCAGCAGGAAAATGATAACAATAAAAAACATCAAGTGGTGAAGTTTTAACATCCTTATTGTCATTATTAGGGAGTGCGCGCGCGCACACACACACACACACACACACACACAAACATATAAACAGCCTAACAAAGATACAATGGCATGTTCAGAAAAATACTAAGAATGTGCTAGATAGATAGGTAGATGGAGATGATAGATAGATAGATAGATAGATAGATAGATAGATAGATAGATAGATAGATAGATAGATAGATAGATAGAGAGAGAGAGAGAGAGAGAGAGAGAGAGAGAGAGAGAGAGAGAGAGAGAGAGAAGAGAGTGTGGTATAGTGTAATACACAGAGATGATTTCCCTTGTCTCTTAAAATACTTACATCTAAAAAACATCCAAGTAAACCAGGAGCTTGCTATTCCTGAGACCATTAGCTGGGAACTGACCTTAAATATCATATTTGGGTTCTTACTATGTTACAGAGCCCCTGATATGACATTGAACATGTAAACAAGCTAAATACACTACTAACACAGGCAGCATCCTGCCCACACGCTTTTATCTTTCCTGGTGACTTCAATCTACCTCATATTAACTGGACCCTAAACGAATGTACAACTGAACCCACACATGCAACCTTCTACAATGTAGGAACAAATTTGGGACTGGAACAACTAGTCACCAACAATACTAGGCTTAACAACTGCCTTGATCTCATCTCCTGCAATAATTTGAATTCAATTTACGGAATACAAATTAAAGAACCTTTTTCCAACAGTGACCACAACATGATTGACTTTTGTCTCAACATACGTCCACACAAAAATCATCATGATGGAATCCCTAATTATAACTTCAAAAAAGGCAGCTATGATGTTATAATCAGTGATCTCTCTTCTCTTGATTGGCAATTTCTATTCACTGGATGCAATACTGTAGAAGACCATTACAACATATTCTTACTAGAAATCAAAAGAGCCATCAGACTATATGTACCAATAACAACTCCCAAAACCAGGAAAAACAAATTACCCATAACAATAAGGAAGCTTCAATCCAAAAAGAGATCACTTTGGCGAAAAAACAAATCTGGTCATGTTGTCAACTTTAAAAGCCGATACAAAAATCTATGATACCAGATAAAACTGAATGCACTAATTATCACATTAAATAAGAGGAAAACCTTCTATGCACAATTCCACCCTTCCTTTCTACAATTTTTTAAACAACAAACTAAAAGACGGTCCATCCCACCCCTGAAATGACCTAATGGTAAAGACAGTATTTGTAAACAGGAATGGATCAATCCCACAACTTCCTAGTCAAACCACAGACAACTACAGTGATCTAAAACATACCGATTTTACAGAAGACATTGTTGAAAAAGCACTGCACAATCTAAAACCATCCCTATCTATTGGACCGGATGGAATATGTGCCTCCTTCTTAAAAAAGCTATCCACTTGCCATAGGAGAGCCTCTAAGCATAATCTTTGAAAAATCTTTCAGGACCAGCTCCTTCCCAAAACTATGGTCACAAGCCATGGTCATCGCCATCTTCAAAAAGGGTGAACCCAGCCTAGTTGAAAATTACAGACCAATCTCTTTATGCTGTGTCACCTGTAAAGTCATGGAATCAATTATTAACCAATCCATTATCCTCCATTTAGAGACAAACAACCTACTTTCTAATAAACAATTTGGTTTCAGAAAAAAACTATCCTGTAATCTGCAACTCTTACACTGCAAAAACATATGGACTACACAACTCAATCAGGGCAAAGCAATAGATGTAATCTACACAGACTTCTGTAAAGCCTTTGATTCAGTGGTACACGACAAACTACTCCTAGAACTAAAATCTTACGGTATCTCTGGACACCTGCATAACTGGATAGAAGCATTCCTGTCAAACAAATGGTCAACATTGGGAGCATCCTATCAAATTCTGTACCTGTCAACAGTGGTGTCCCCCAAGGCAGTGTTTTAGGACCAACTCTCTTCATACTCTACATAAATGACCTCTGTGATCATATTAAGAGCAACTGCGTTCTCTTCACTGACGATGTAAATCTATTCAACACCACAGATAATAGTACTACCCTCCAAAAAGACCTTAACTTAGACCTTAGTGTATCAGAATGGTCAATCAAATGGCAACTTCAAATCTTAACAAATAAATGCTATGTCTTACATTTTGGCAGAAAAAATCAGAAAATAAAATACAAGCTAAATAGTCAAGACCTTGTTGAGGATCCAAACTTTTTCAAGGACCTTGGAGTACTCATCTCAAATGATCTAAGTGCTAAAGCCCACTGTAACTACATAGCCAAAAAAGGCATTAAGAGTTGTTACTAATCCTACGTAGCTTCTTCTCTGGTAATATCACACTACTATCTAGATCATACAAAACATTTGCTAGACCTATACTTGAATACAGCTCATCAGTCTGGAACCCATATCATGTATCTAATATTAACACAATTGAAAAAGTCCAGAAATGGGACTTCCGGTGACGAGATATGGGTGAATGGAGGTGCTGAAGCTCACCCTGGGTTTCACGCTATCTCCTCTTGCTGTTGGAGTAACCCTTAGGGGTGCACGCATCTTGTAGAAAAGCTTGCCAGTATGGGGAGACTCAAGTTGCAGTGTGGAAGAGGCGATTCTCATCGTGACATAGAGAAACCCTGGTGAGACTGACAACAAGAGACTGTCAGTAATGGCGGTCCTAAAGCCTTGATCGTTGCATACAAGCAGAAGCAAGTGAGTGACAGACTGTGGTGAACGAAGCATGCGAGTGAAAGAATTTGCGATCCTGATTGAGCGTTGAATATTGGAAAATCTTAGTCAGAGCAAAGCCCCAAAACAGCAGCCAAAGCAGATACAAGTGGTGGTGAAAGTGAAAGGGCTCATGAGACAGAAGACGGTAAGGACCCAAGCGATCGGACAGAGAAGATAAGAGAATCGGAGGGATCTGAGAGACTGGTAATAATTGGGGGAGAGAAAAAGAAGAAGAAAGAAAGAACAACAATTTAATTTAAGGGAACTTTGAAGGATTTGAATTGTGGACTTTGGGGGAAATTGACTTGTAACACTTTTAAACAAAAGGAGAAACGGCTACAGTGGAAAGTGTGGTGAGACAGTGAAATCAGAGACATTACTCAGCAACTCTGTGCTTCCGGTGTGCTCAGTGAAGGAATCTCGAAGAACTGAACAATCAGATTAAGACACTTTATGCTTTTAAATTTTGCGGATTGCAATAATTATTTCTTGACATCAACTCAACTGATTTTTGAATGTGGTAAATGTAATTTATATATGGTTTAATTGATACATTAGTAAATATTGAAGTTTATATTTGGTTATAACACACACAAAAAAGGGAGGTGATAATTAATTAATTAATTAATTAGGTATAGATATTTGATTATAGGCATTGATTAGATTGAATTAAATAATTAATTGTGATTACTACCGATTAACTAATTAATTATTGTATGGCAAGGTTGATATATCTTTATTTAGATTTGTAAGTATTTGATATATTATTTCATAGCACTATTTTGAGATTTGGGATTTTATAGCACTTATAGATATACAGGTCGATAGTATTTAAATTTAAATAGAGGAATTTGATATATTATTAAGATCTACAAATCTAGATATTTGATTTAGAAATTAGCTGTAAAAGTATTCTGGAGAATATATATATTGATAAGAGAGGTTAATCCTGTAACATATCATATTAATTAGCATAGTGGCCATTTATAGTTGATACCTCTCAATAGTGAATGTTAATTTGGGACAACATATTTAATATAATACAAAAACAAAAACAAATTTTACAAGAAATGACCTCTGTCACTAATACAACGCTTAAAACTGGAAAGAAGACTTCTTCAATACAAATTACTCCAATGCCATCAACCTCAGTGATGGCACAAATGACAATCGAAGAAACTCTACCTGGAGAAAAACAACCTACTATCACGAATGCCAATATTCAATCGACCCTTCTTACTTTACAAGAGTCCATGCTGAAGCTTCAGGAAATAATGGTGAAAAATCATACTGAAACAAGGGCTGACACAAATGAACTAAAAGAAGAGATGGGAAACTTAAAGGCAGAAATGAAATTAGACATCTTAAAGTTGGATCAAAACATTGAAACAATACAGCAAGCACTAGAAAGGAATGAATCAACAATAAAGGAGGTTGAGAAAAAGGATGGAACAAACGGAAAAGAAGCTGGAAATGGTTGGTCAGCAATTACAAAATGTGAGTAAAGAAATGGATGACTCCTTGGTATATTTGGAAATGGACAAGGCTGAAGCGTTTCTGAGATTCCAAAATATAATGGAATCTAAAGAAGAGGACTTAGAACAAGTGATGGCAGGAATATTAGCAGACCTATTGGAAAAAAATAAGGACGATATCCTGAAAGAGTTAGACGAAGTATATAGAGTGAGCACAAATTACACAAGATGACATAAACATCCAAAAGAGGTCCATGTGAGATTTGCCAGAAAAAAAGTTTGAGATATTATATACAAAATTTCTAGAGAAGAAACAATTACATACAAAGGAAAAGAAATCTTGGTGCTTAAACAAATCCCAAGAAGAGTGAGAGAGCAGAGGCGAGATTATAAATTCTTGGCGAACCAATTAAACCAAAAAGGTATCATATTCAGATGGCTAATCCCAGAGGGAAAGCTAATCACTTGGGAAGAAAGAAAAATTAAAGTAGACTCTATGGGAAAAGCCCAAGAATTCTATGAACGATTGATCAATGTATCTATGTCAGCGAAACAGTGGGAGAAAAGTTGGATGTTCCTGCTGCTTGCTTGAAAGAAACCTGGGAGTGAAGTATCCTCTTGACCATCTCAAGAAGCAAAAAGCTGGAGCAAGATCAACTTTAACACAGTGAGTTGGCTTCTTCTCATGTCGATTGTATTATAAACTGATAAAGACAAAAATATAAGAGCATACGTGCATCTGTCTCTCTTTGTTAGGCATTTAATTTTATTAGCTCTAGTGAAATTATAGGTTTATGCTCTTTAATTCAATTAGAGCAAGATTCTTCACTGCCAATCTATTTTCAGCTAATTGGCAGATTTTGGTTCTATCAATATTGTGTTTAAAATATACCTGACAAACATATAGTTGCCTACATGCAACCTTTTGTACGTTCTTGAAACACAAGATTGAGAAATTTTAGGTGGTTATATAACTCAAAATGTCATTATTAATAAAAAATGTATCTTGAAAAGATCTCGTGTTGATCAGCTGAATAACTACAAAATAAGAAATATTGTCTATAACTCTAATACCTTTATTTAGATGTTGTGGTTCATCTCACCCTATTGAAAGCTTTTTTTTTCTTCCTTATTTAAACATCTAACAAGATCTGGATCTCCCTTATAAAATTCTTCAGATATAACTTCGGATATAAGAGCCACTGTGGAACAATGGTTAGAACGCAGTACTGCAGGGCTATTCCTGCTGACTGTCAGCTGCCTGCAATTTGGCAGTTTGAATCTTACCAGGCTCAAGGTTGTCTCTGCCATCCTTCCTTCCGAGGTGGGTAAAATGAGGACCCCCAATTGTTTGGGGCAATATGCTGACTCTCTATACCTCTTACAGAGAGCTGTAAAGCACTGTGAAGTGGTATATAAGTCTAAGAGCTATTGCTATAACTTTCACATACAGACAGACTTAACATAGTTTCAGTTGGGAAAATACCCTAGACCAGAGGTCCCAACTCAGAAATTGGGCCATGCAAACAAACAGAGCCCATATGTGGGATCCAGACAGGATGCCAAACCATGCTCCCTCCAGTCCATGGAAAAACCTCTCTCCACAGAACTGGTCCCTGGGTGGTTGAGGGGCATTCTGCCCTAGACCAAAAATACCAGGGAATTTCTAGAAGCCTAGCACTATGACAAATTAGCCATCAATAGACACATCAACATTCACAACATCTATAGACTATGCAATCAACCAGTCAAAAAGATCCAAGCAATCAGATTAACATCAGATCAACAATCAAGTAAATAATACCCTAATCCAAGAAACTGCCAATAGCAGACAAAATACCTCCAAGACCTGCCCTACCAATACTGACAGGGCAAGCTACTAGAACATAAACTGACAACAAACCACATTCCTTACTAGCATTGATCATGTTACCTAGTTTGGGTAATGAAATGTCTGAAAGAAAACAAGCAAGCTCAGAGAGAACCAAGGACCTCTCATCTCAACCCTGAGCTACAAATAATTGCCCTTGATTGACAACTTTCACAATTCAGTGTGAAAGAGCCTTTCTTGTACTGATTTCTCTGTCCTTATTCCCTTGAATTTAAAACATTGTGCATTTTAATGTCCCAGTGACCCAGGAGAAATAGATTTGATGAAGGAACAATGGAATTTCTAAAATCTTTCCACAAACTTCATGGTTCAATCAGAATCTGGTTCTACCTGCTCATAGACACCAGATTGCAAATGTACACATCACAGCCCTGGGCACCCCCATGAGAGACAAATAATGCCACAGTATATAATTACAGAAAGAAATCCAATTGTACAATTCCACTCATGATATCACGATAGCTTTATGGCCTCTACCAAATGCCATTGAACATACACGAACTTACTTAATCTGAATCTAGGAACATCAAACATTTACTAACAGACTTAAATCAGGGGTGTTGAACTTGATTTAATTGAGGGCTGCATCAGGGTTGTGTTTGATCTTGTGGGGGGCAGAGTGGGTGTGTCTGGGCATGGTCAGCATGACATCACTCATATCAGGGAGGGCACTTGTGGTAGCACCATCACTCTGCCAGTGAAAACGGGCTCCCAAGCTCTGTTTTCAGCTGCGATGGCCTCCTGCAACCTTCTGCCAGTGAAAACAGAGCTTGCACACTCAGCCTTTGCGAACTCCATTTTTGGCTGGGATGGCTTCTTGAAATCCACTGCCAGGGAAAACAGAGTTTGGGAGGACCATGCATGGGTCTCACCAGCTCTGTTTTCTTTTTAATAAATTTTATTAAGTTTTCAAATTTTAAAAACATAAAATAATACTTTATACATTGTTATCGACTTCAAGACATCTTTTGCATCGCCTTACATTTTTCAGTATATGTATTTACTAATTCCTTTACCATTACATCTTACTCTTGCTATAAATCAATATCTTTTATCCTTACACATCAATCTTCTCCATAGTATATTTACATATTCCCTCATTCTTTTCCTACTTGCCATTTTATTTTCTTTTTATTTCTAAACCACTCATACCAGGCATCCCAGACCCTATAGTAAATTGAATCTTCTTTGTCTTTTATTTTCATCATTAGACTGTCCATCTCTATACAATCTTTTTTTTTTATAACCATGCCTTCTGGTGGAACCTTTTTTTCGTTAAAGAGTTGTGCGTATGAAATCCTCGCAGCTGTTAACGCGTGTAACATGATATATCTATCTGTTTTATTGCATTTTTGTGTTATTATACCTAATAAAAAAGTTTCCGGATTAAGTTCAGTTTTCTGATTTGTGATTTCTTCTATCCGTTGTCTAATTGTATTCCATTTTTTTTCCAGTTCCTGGCATGTCCACCAGGTATGGAAATAAGTGCCTTTTTCTTTTCCACATTTGCAACAAATCACACCAGCTCTGTTTTCACTGGCAGAGGCATCACAGGCTGGTTCTTCTCTGTTTCCAGAGTGGCCCTATGGGCCAGATCTAAGCACCCTGTGGGCCGAATCCAGCCCCGGGCCTTGAGTTTGACAACCTTGGGCTAAATGATTTTCTTACCCATTTACCTATTGATTTACCCAATTAATACCTTTCATTTACCAAATTAAAACTGCTTCTCAGATTTCCAATGTAATAATAGGGTATCTGTTCAAGAGTGAGAAGAATTTTAAGAAGAATGAGAATGTTTTAAGCAATTGATATGAATTTATCTTGATAAAGTAAATTCTCTCCACTCATTTTTAAGTCCAAAGGGAACATCTTATGGAAGATTTTGAAAAGGAACACCACGCTGAATTCCAGATGTGCAAGTCCTTCTAATCCAACATTTTCTTTAAATGGGCCAATGAATGCTTCTTGCGATTGAGAATTGGAGTTCTGCAGGATTCCTGAGCACCTGGAATAATTATCACTTCATTCAACTTAATGGAGGTTACAATTTTGCTTCATAATTTTCCTATCAACAATACAGCAAGTCTGGGAAAGAGCAGGCGTAGAAATATATTTGTATGAATAGGCCTAATGTTAAGGCTGATTATCGGTCAAATTGTACTATAGATTGGTTTTTGTTTTGTTTTTTCATTTCATGCAGTGACTACTGTTATTTCTTTTCTTCAAAAATCTGGGAACCATAGTAATATTATTGGCATTTTTTTTCTGCAAGCGAAATTTGAAATTTGAATTCCTGGGGTAGAATAATGAGAAAGGTGTGCTTTGGATTTGAAAAATCTAAAAATCATTTCCTTACTGAATAGCCGTGCCATGGCCCTGTCGGAGCCTGAGTCCGTGGAGGAGGATGAGCGAGAGCTGCGGCCAATGGAAGTCAAGAGGGCAGCCTCGTTGGCTTCAGAGGAATGCGGGGAAGAGAAAGACAAGGCCTCCCCGGGCCCCTTGGGCTTGGGATGGCTTGCCAGCAGGGAGGAACAGGGGCAGGACAATCGAGAGGTGGCAGGCAGTGGAGATGAGGAGAAATGGAGCTCAGGTGATGAGCAAGGACTGCCCCCTCCTGATCCCTGAGCATGGAGAGTGAAGAGAAGGTGCGAACAGTGCAGGCTGACCTGAAGATTTGGAAGGAGAGCAGCCCGCCCCTCTTCATAAAGCACACTGGGGGACTGGGTCTTAAGGAGATGCTGTGGGGAAGGGTGTTTGTCAAGAACAACAACTGAATTCATGGAGTTTTGTATGCTGTTGCAGATGTCTGGCGTTTGCTGGACTTCTTGGCTAGTTCCTTTGCTTTGTGGAACTCGATGCCTAGTCCCTTTGCTCCATGGAACACATTGCCTTGTTCTTTTGCTTTTCAGTTCAGAAGTAATTTCGAACAGTCTCTAAACAAATGGTCCAGGACTATCTATAATCTCTATTCTGAATTAAATGTGCCCTAGATTTTTAAACATTGTTAGGAATATACTACTAAAAATAATATTGAGACTTTCAAAGTAGGGCCTTCTTGATGATCACAGAGAATGCAGAATCATTTTTTGAAGGAAACATTTCTTCAGAAATGTTAATATTCTACTTGCTATTCATTATTTTCATGGTGCCACTAATGAATATCACTTTACAGCTTAGTGAAAATTAACCAAACAATATATCCTTGTCTCCCCAAAGCTTTGATAATTTAACTACAGTGTCTGTAAAACAAGCCAGTTTGGGCTTTGGGCAAGGGTTAGGATCCAACATTGCAAACCTAATGAAAATAAAAAGGTAAAGATACCCTCAAGAGAGGCTAATTTCCTTCTATCTTTATGGCAAAACAATGAAATGTTCTTAGTAGCATTAGAGAAAGTTTTATTTTCTTGAGACTGTTGATTGACTTCCCCATCTGAACCACATCCTTGCATTCGCTGATGGGTTGTCATGCCTGCACTCTAGAAGAAGAGTAGGCAGAGGTAGGAGGGGGAGTCAAGCAAGTCATTGGGCTAGAATTGTTATGCTATGCTACCAGAGATGGTCTAAATCCAATCGCTCTTGAATTCCATTCACCCTTATCAGGTGCCAATATAGTAATCTCAAAGGGGAGATGACCAACATAAAACTTTAATTAATAAATAAATAAAATAAAAACAAATTCTTGTGTTTCAGCTTGAGCAATAAATCTTCTGAACCAGAACTTATGTGTAGCACATAACATACACCCAGGGTGATGCAATAATTATCGAATACAGTATTGCAGGCACACTCTGTCTACTGCCAGTTCGATCCACTGACTGGCACAGTCCTCCATCCTCCCGAGATCAGTAAAATGAGGACCCCAAATATTGGGAGCAATATGCTGACTCTGTAAATCACAAAGTTCAGTAGAGGACTATGGAGTATACAAGTCTAAGTGCTTTTGCTATTGCTTGGCTTTCGAACTTGCCACAATCCAAATATACATTCTTAAGGAGCCCATCATTAAACAAGTCAATTGTTTAAGCTTTCTGTTATATGAAAACCAGACAGTAGAATGGAAGGGAAGAGGAGAGGAGAGGAGAACAGAAGAACTTTATTGGCCAAGTGTGATTAGACACGCAAGGAATTTGTCTCCCATGCATAAACTCTCAGTGTACAAGCAAAACAATAAAACAATCATAATCATATAACAAAGTAATAATAATTATAATAATGATGCTAATAGAAGAAGGCAGTAGAAAAGACGAGAAGGATAATAGTAGTAAGCCTTACTACATGGGTAAATATTCTTAGATATAAGACAATATTGTGGGAATTAGGTGTTCAGCAATGTGATGGCATGAGGGAAAAATCTGTCTTAATGCCTAGTTGTTTTGGCATGCAATGCCCTGTAGCAGTGTCCTGAGGGGAGGAGTTGAAAGATTTTATATCCAGGATGTGAGGGATCTGTAGATATTTTCTCAGCCCTCTTTCTGACTCATGCAGTATAAAAAGTCCTCAATGGAATAGTATTGTTGTTTTTCTGCAGTTTTAACTATCTGTTGAAGTCTGCACCTGTCCCATTTGGTTATTGAAACCAAAGAGACGGTCATAGAAGTACAAATGACAGACTCAATATTTCCTCTGTAGAACTGTATCAGCAGCTCCTTAAAAGCTTTTGATTATTCTATTATTCTTTTTGCTAGTCTGTTATTCTGGAAGGTCATTATTTTGTTATCAGAATTACAGAATAACAGAGCTGGAAATGACCTTGGAAATCTTCTACCTAAACCTCCTGCCCAAGCAAGGAACTCTATACCATTTCAGACCAATGGCTATCCAACCTCTTATTAAAATTCCCCTGAGGATAAAAACCTTCTTTAAATACTTATGGAGAATTCATAACTTCTAAAGGCAAGCCATTCCACTGATTAATTCTTCTAACTGTCAGGAAATTTCTCCTTAGTTCTACATCGCTTCTCTCCTTGATTAGTTTCCATCCATTGCTTCTTGTCCTGCCTTTCATAGTCATAGCATTCACAGCATAGAAAATTCCAGCATTACGTTTCTACAACATAATACATGGGCCAAGAGCAACAAAGCTCCATCTGACACCAACAAGCAAGCAGGAAATAGTAAGGTATAATTAGATTATGTGTATTCATATCTACACATAATATATCATTTATACATAATTATAGCAATTCATTTATGTATATTAACAATTAAACTACAACTATGCCAACTATATCAAAGATTATTAAAACAACATCGAAAAGGGCAAAGGAAACATTACAAGGCTAGGTGACAAGCACATTCACTTTTATAAACATAGTTCTCTGTGGAGCACACTCTAATGAAAAGGAAGATATCACTTTTTTGAGATAAGTAATCATGTATTGAACAGTTAATGGTTATTTCTTCTGAATGGGAGGAAACTGTCTGAAAAATCTGGGATAGCATGTTAACTAGAGTCCTTGTAACTAGACCACATCCAAATTCATGCAAAACATAAAATGAATTTCCAGATAATAGGTCTTTCAGTCCAGATAATAGAAGATTAACTTCTCCTCTCCTCCACACCGTGGAGAAAATGGATCTCCAGTTAAGGTTCTACAGGAATTTCAACTGGAGATCCATTTGAAAAGAGTTGATTCCTACCTTGTCGTCATCAGTCATTCAGTTGTGTCTCACCCTTGGCCACTCTTTGGTAAGCCCCTCTGTCTCACACCATCTCTTTCAGATCCATCATGGTCCTTCCAGTGTCATACTTCATAGTGATTCAGCCAGCAGGTACAAGAGGGGCCCCCATCTCCTTTTTCTGTAGATCACTTCCAGTATAATTGACTTCTTGAGTGAGTCAGCTCTCATGACATGATCAAAGTTTGACAGCTTCTGTTTGGCACCTTGGCTTCAAGTGATATTTTTGGTGCCTCCTATCTAAGGGGCCAACAAAAATGCATTTAGTCAAGGCTATGGTTTTCCCAGTTGTAATGTATGGCTGTGAAAGTTGGACCATAAGAAAGGCTGAACGCCAAAGAATTGAGGCCTTTGAACTATGGTGCTGGAGAAGATTCCTGCAAGTCCCTTGGACTGCAAGATGATCAAACTGGTCAGTCCTAGAGGAGATCAACCCTGACTGCTCTTTAGAAGGCCAGATCCTGAAGATGAAACTCAAATACTTTGACCACCTAATGAGAAGGAAGGACTCACTGGAGAAGAGCCTAATGCTGGGAACGATTGAGGGCAATAGAAGAAGGGGACAGAAGAGAATGAGGTGGCTCGGTGGAATCACTGAAGCAGTAGGCATGAGCTTAAATGGACTCCAGAAGATGGTAGAGGACAGGAAGGCCTGGAGCAACATTGTCCATGGAGTTGTAATGAGTTGGACATGAATTCGCAACTAACAACAACAATCTAAAGTGACTCTTACCTAAGGTATTGGAAAAAAATACATTGCCGTTCTCTCTTGGCTTTCTCTTTCTGGATCTTCAATAGTTTCTGTCAGATGGAATCATGTATTAGAAGACACCATATTTTCTATTGATTTATGACACCTTATGCAGATGAGAAGATGTAGGATCAAAGCACAAAACCAACTTCAATTAGAGCTATATCAGGATAATCCTTTATTGTTATTTATTACTATTTTTATTCAGGGTTTGGTTCTCTTGAGAGATGACAGTTAGTGGATAAAGGATTCATGTATAAATTTGGGGATCTCTGATAAAGGGCCCACTGATTATTTTTGCAGACACAAACATTATAACTCTTTCTGGCAGAACAATGGAGTCGGCGAACCCTGTGGAGAAAAATGAGTTGTTTCTTCTTTTTAAAGGTTTCGTGCAAGGTTGCTTTTGAATCTAATTTAAGGAAAGAGTGGGAAAGCTACTGCTTTCTAGATGTTGTTCAACTTTCCTTGCCCATCAATTCCCACCACCTACCTCAGGCTATTGGTGCTTATAGTTCAGCAGTGTAGAAAGGATCATATAATTATTTATCAATCTGAGTTATATGTTCCTTATCTCTACCTCAAGGAAATATTCTTTTAACATAGATTTTACACAGAATCATGATTGGTAGGTCAGCCAAGCCAAGCCCAAGCCTAAGCCAAAGCTCAAGCCCAAAACCAATCCTGACCAGCCCAGCCCAGCCCAGCCCAGCCCAGATCAGATCAGATCAGATCAGGCGAGGCAAGGCGAGGCGAGGCGAGGCGAGGCGAGGCAAGGCAAGCCAAGCCAAGCCATGTTCTTGGGTGTTGAAGTGTACAATGAATGGTTGGGGGAACTATATATGTCTAGTCTAATGAAGAGAAAGTTTATAGATGACATGATAGCAAACCAGACCAGACCAGACCAGACAAGACAAGACAAGACAAGACAAGACAAGACAAGACAAGACAAAAGACAAGATAAACCATGTTCTTGGGAGCTGAAATGTAAAATGAACAGTTGTGGGAACTAGATATGTCTAGCCTAATGAAGAGAAGGTTTACAGGTGATATGATAGCAGTCTTCCAATACTAGAGGGGCAGTCACAGAAAAGAAGGGATTAACCTATTCTCCAATGCATCTTAAGGCAGGAGAAGAAGTAATGGATGGAAACTTATTAGAGATTTAACCTAGAATTAAGGAGAAATTTCTTGTCAGTGAGAACAATTAATCATTGGAACAGCTTGCTTCCAGAAGTTGTGGGTGATCCATCACTGGAAGTTTTCAAGAAGAAACTAGAAAGCCGTTTGTCCAGAAAGGTATAGGGTCTTGTGCTCAAGCAGGGGGATTGGAGTAGAAGACCTCCAGGTTCCCTTCCATTCTGTTATTCTATACTTTGAGTTTATTGTTTCAATTCTGGGGTAACTAATTAAGTAGCTGATCTGTGAAGAGAAGGTATATGTTTCCAAGGCACTAAGCTGGGCCCAGCTCACTAAATTCAGTTTTGATCTTTTATTCCTCCCTACCAGAAGTGGTATTCAGCAGGTTCTGGCCAGTTCTGGAGTAATGGGAATTTTGATTGGTTCAGAGAACCAGCAAATCCCACCTCTGACTGGTCCCACCCCCATCTATTCTCAGCCTCCCATTCAATCCCAGCTGATTGGTTGGGTCTTCTTTGGTTGCCCTGCACAGGAGAAAGTAGCTGGAAAGCAGGTTAGTGGGGTGGAGAGGGAATGGAGATTTTGCAGTATCCTTCCCCTGCCACACCCACCAAGACATGCCCAAACCAGTAGTAGAATCTTTGAAAACCCACCACTGCTCCCTACATACAATCTGCCCATAAAAAGATCCTATGAAGTTCACACACACACTCTTACTTTCCAGGGTGGCCACCTATTTAGCACTTGGGTCATCTATTTCCTGGATAATGAAGTGGCAATAAATCTTCTTAGCTCTGAAGATATTTCAACTACTGTGTGTAATTATAATTTTTCGAACTGCAGTCATGGGGAACAAAAGTCCTAATCATGGTAAGAAGAAAATTATTCAGCGGAACCATAAAATGTGGGAAATTTAGTACTTTTCATGGTTATCACATTTTGCACCCCCTATGCATAAAATATCCCTATGTATTCCCCTCCCTTCACTGGGGTACATAGCTCCAAAGATCCAATCCAAAATGAAGTTACCTTGGTAACTAGCAAACAGCACTTCATCAAAGTCAGACATTTAAATCTTTCTCCAAGGAAGAATCAGAAAGCCATTTCTTCTCTGTGTTTGGTTTATTTAACTTTTTAAAATTAGTTTTGCTTGAGCTGCTTGGTAACCAGAATTCTCAGGGCACCGTACAATTATTTAACCATTAAAACCTATGCAATAGTGGCACGCCATAATGATTGCCATCATCCTCAATACAAGAGAAAAAGTGGCAAAATTCGTGCATAAATTTCAAGAAAATGAAAACTGTAATGAGCAAAAACGCATTATTCTAAATAGATAAGCCCCTCAGCACAACTATTCGTTGTAAATTATGCTGGCAAATATTTTCTGGATGTGCAAAAGTCACAAAGGTATTTCATCATTTTATATATATATATTATATTGAATATAGAATACAGAAGCCTGATGATGGCAGATGAGATTCTGCCAAAACGTTGCTACAACTTTAAAAGCACAACTATAATGACGTGGGAAAATACCCACTCTTTGGCTTTGTGCTTCTCGGAGTAATGTGAGCTGGCAGCTGCTTCTTCCTTTTAACTGCTAGTGGGGGTGTGACTTGATTGGGTGGGGGCTTGGCTGTGTTCTGATTGGTTGGGGGGTTGGCTGTGTTCTGATTGGCTGGGGGTGTGTTCTGTTCAGGTGGGGGCTTGGTTGTGCTCAGGTTAGTCACACCCCCACTAGCAGTTAAAAGGAAGAAGCAGCTGCAAGCTCACATTGCTCCGAGAAGCACAAAGCTGAAGACACAAGCCTGAAGATGAAGAATGAGACTTCGTTGAAAGATCGCCAAGATACTTCCAATTTTACACGGGAGAAAACCCAAATAACCAAAGATCCACATACAAATACCTGCAAAAACCTCAGAAAACACACACACACACACACACACACACACACACACACACACACACACATATATATATGTATATATTTTTTCTTATGTTTTTGCGGGTACTTACATGTATGGCATTCAGCTTTGTTCGGATATTTTCCCACGTCATTTGTTGTGCTTTACAATGACGTAGGAAAATACCGAACAAAGCTGAATGCTATATATATATATATATATATATATATATATATATATATATATATATATATATATATATATATGTAGGTTTCATACATATATAGGTTTCTTACACTTACCTATCTTCCTTAACAAATGAATTTATTTCCATTGTACCCACAAATACAATTCTGAGCATGCACAAAAATTGTGCTAACCACATCAAAACTCCTTTTCCAGAATGTCATATCAAAGTAAAAATGAATATTATCATTATTAACATGCACCTTCGAGAGAAATAATATTAAACAACAGAAAGAACTAAAAACTGCAACATGTTCTGAATGCACATTTCTTAACAGAAAAATAATATTAAATTAAATCAGGGGTGGGATTCAAAAATCCCAGCAACCAGTTCACTGCCCAGTTGCTGGGTGGGCATGGCCATGGTGGGCATGGCCTACCAGAACTTCCGGAAGGGTCATTTTTCACCTTTCCAAGGGTCTGGAGGACTGTAATGTTGGTTATGTCAGGAACACTAAACTACACAAGCTTCTGTGAAACAGAGGAAGAACTAGCAGGTTAAAGTTGCTATTATATAGGATGAAACTGCACCCAGACACCAACAGGCTAAAATCAATTTGATGTAGCTTCAACATCATTTCAGTAAAGAAGAGTCACGTGGTATAGTGTGTTTGAAGATGTTGGAGAAGAAAATAGCAGAGACAAGGGGTGGAGTCAAGAGAGTAATCATCCTGGAATCATTATATTCCCACAAACAGCCCAAATCCAATCCCTCTTGAATTCTATTACCTCTTATCTATCATCAACTTTTTAAAAAATATTAATGGAACATTAGAAGGGAATGATGTAGAGGAACTTGGGGCTATGTCTATCAGCAGGATATCACTCCAAAAATAAAACAGAATAGGACCAAGTATGATGTGGAAGGAGATACTGGCACACACACAAAAAAATCAGTTCAAAAAATAGGCCAGATCAGGCAGAGAGTTTGAAGAGGAAACATTCTGCTTCTCTTCTTTTTTTCTTGGACACATATCCCAGAGTAGAGAAGAAATTGGAAAATTTGAGGAACATGCTGTGTACAATTTGTCTTCCCTGTTTGTAGAACTGTACGAATAAGCTTATATTCCCCATAAAATAAAGTCAGATTGCTTCAATTTTTCCCTTATGTGCTTTCTGAATTCTCTGTTCAACAATTTTTTCTTTCATAAGAATTCAAGAATACGTAACGTGCAAACATAGCCAAATTTGTTCTACCTACCTACTGTGGAATGTGACAGTGGCCTTCCCTCCATATGTCCTTCTTCAAATCCTGTCTATTTAGTCTTTGCAGCTTTCATGTTTTAACCCAAAGGTTGTATAATGCATTTTAATTCTTTATTATTTTGGTTCCCAACCATAACAATAAAGGCTGACTGACTGACTGAGTTCTCCATTGTGTACTCATAAAGAGTTGAGTAGCAACCACTTGTACTCAGAGATAAATAATGCAAACTGGAATGGCCTAGCTATAAAATAGACTTAAAAGCATTCTTTGTTCTACAACCTACCATATTTTAGTTTAATATTCCCTGATGGAAAGGTGTACCCATTTGGGTGAAATAACAAGGACTCTACTTGTGTTCTTTGAACTATCCTTCAAAAAGAAAAGGAAAAATGGAAAGAAAGAAAAATGTTGCAGAATGTTAAAATATACTGTTTGCTATAAAATTGATTACTATTGGTAGGTGCTAAACAAGTCCCAGAAATGTTTTTATTCACAAGAATGGTAATGTTTAAATAGCTCAAGCTATTTAAAACTGTTTCTGAATAAGTAACATTCTTTTTTTGTGTGTGAAAATGTCTTGGTATACAGCTTCTGTATACACAGTGGCACAGTGGTTAGAGTGCAGTACTGCAGGCTACTTCTGCTGCCTGCCTGCTGCCTGCAATTTGGCAGTTCAAATCTCACCAGGCTCAGGGTTGACTCAGCCTTCCATCCTTCCGGAGTGGGTAAAATGAGGACCCAGATTGTTGAGGTAAACCACTTAAAGAGGGCTCCAAAGCACTGTAAAGGAATATATAGGTTTAAGTGCTATTGCTGTTCTGTAGTCAAATTTGGCTTTAAGTATTAAATGCCTACTCAAATTAGGTTATCAATTTATTTCACCCCACCAATAGAGAGTAAACTACACATCCTCACTCTACTTGACCCCAAAGCAGACTTCAATACCATGGTATCCTTCTGGATTAATGCTGGAGATTTGGGTGGGGGGGGGGTGTACAATCACGGTTGTTATCAGATTTGAAAAACAGAGATGTTTATGGCTTCCAATGCATTGGCCCACAAAATATAGCACAGCTTGGTTCAAACAATGGAGATTGAGTGGAGCAAGTGGCCAGTTTTAAGTTTCTGGGTGTTACCATAAAAGAGGACCTGACCTGGGGTGCTCACATTGCAGCACTGGTCAAAAGGGCCCAGCAGAGATTATACTACCTGAGGCTTCTCAGAAAACAACAACTGAATGAAAAACTGCTGGTGACCTTCTACCGCTGCACCATAGAGAGTATCTTAACTTACTGCACCTGCGTCTGGTTTGCCGATTGCACAGGGGCAGACAGGAAAGCACTCCAGAGGGTTAATATCGTTGCCCAGAGGATCATTGGCTACCCTCTCCCCTCTTTGGAAGAGCTTCATAGCTCCTGCTGCCTTAAGAAAGTTCAAAACATTCTCAAAGATCCATCACATCCTGGGCACTCCTTTTTTTTTAAACTATTACCATCTGGCAGATGGTACAGGACAATAAAAACAAGGACGAATAAGCTGAAAAGCAGCTTCTATCCCAGGGCAGTAGCTCTTATGAATTCTGCTGTGTAGTGCAGTATTGGTGCGGTGTTGGGGGTTTTCGGTTTATTGTGTGGAGGGTGAAGGATGTGTATTTGTGTTTATTTTCGTGGTCATGGTCATGATGTGCGCTTAAGATGGTGTTTGATTTTGTTGCACGAGGTGCAATGACAATAAAGCAAACTAAACTAAATTGTCCAAGAGTTTCCCATGATAAGAGAGGATATAATTACTGGACAATTATGGTTGTAGGTAGCCAAATAGAGCATCTTCAGCTAAAGTCTGGGCTTTGTGTGAAAGCTGAACTTGAAACTTTCATTAGGACAGTTCTGGACAATGAGGTCAATTTATATACAGGTAGTCCTTGACTTATGACCTCAATTAAGTTCAATTTTTCCATTGCTAAGCAAGAGAGTTGTTAAGGGAGTTTCACCCAATTTTAAGAGTTTCCTTGCCACATTTCTTAAACAAATCACTCCAGTTGTTAAATTAGGAACGTGGTTGATAAGTGAATCTGGTTTCCCCATTGACTTTGCTCGTCAGAAGGTCACAAAAGGGGATCATGAGATCTCAGGACACTGCAACAGTTATAAATAGGAGACAATTGCCAAACGTCTAAATTTTGATCGTGTGATCGTGGGGGTTCTGCAACAGTTGTAAGCAAGAAAAATGAACAAGTTACATTTTTCAATTCTATTGTAACTCCGAAAGGTTACTAAGTGAATGCTTTTAAGCAGGGGTGGGCTTCAAAAAATTTAGCAACTAGTTCTCTGCCTGGTTGCTGGATGGGGTGGCATGGTGGGCGTGGCCCAGTCGGACTCCTGCACCACAGTGGATGGGAGGTGTTTTCACCATCTCCTGAGTTCTGGAGACTTCCCTTGAGCCTCTGGGAGGGCGAAAACAGGCTCCCTGGGCTCTGGAGTCTCTCTGGAGGCTGGAAATGGGCTCAGAACTTCCAGAAGGCCCATTTTTCACCCTCCCTGGGCTCCAGAGGCTTTCCTCAAACCTAGTCACTGCCTGTGCAGTTGTGAGAATTTCTGTCTGGGTTCTGTTCTACCTGCAGAAATCTTTAAGCCTTTCTCTCTGTTCCTCGTTTCCCTAGGTTTAAACATTGTCTCCCTAACTTTCGCATATATATTTTTATCTCTTGGTCTTCTCCTCTTGACTGCCGTTCTTCCTCTTTATTCTCTCAGTACTATGCCCCTCTCTCTTTGGCTTCATCTTTCATTAGGTGGCAAAGTTCAACCTTTTTCTCTTCCCTTGCTTTTATACAACATGCAGGGATTGTATACAGGGACATTAATAATAAATGCTGAAGTGAGAAGTAAGCAGAAGTGGATTGCCGAGACAATAGGTCATTGACTGGGCTGACTTCACATGTTATCAATCTGAATTGCCTTTTGACTGAGTCTACAAAGAGATTTCAAATAAGAGCAAGAGACAATGTGATTTCCTGAACATGTCTGCCAGGCAGAGCAATAGAGTAACCCAGCTGTACCCGGTGAAACATCAATAAAAGATAGTCAGGCTCCTACTTACACCCAGAAGGAAAGAGGAGAAGAAACTGAGAGCGTAACAAAAGTCATGGAATATAGTAAATTCATGGGATTTGTGACTGTACAATTTGCAACCTCCCTCAAACAGGGAGACATATTAAGCATGCAGAGAAAGCGTTCATTCATTGATAGAGACGGAAAGACATGATGTCATTTCATTACAGTATCCCATGTTTTGATACACTAAGCCAGGGGCCGGCAACCTTAAACCCTCAAAGAGTCATTTGGACCCATTTCCCACAGAAAAGAAAACACTGGGAGCCACAAAAATCTTTTTGACATCTAAAATGAAGATAACACTGCATATATCATTTTTTACCTTTATGCTATGTATATAAAAAAGTATTTTTTACATAGTATTTATGAAATAGTATTTATGAAATAAAAAGCTGAACTTAAATTATCCACCTGCAGCAAACCAAAAATGCCATCTGATTGTGTGTGCCGTTATCCTCAATAAATCATGTGCCGACGGGTATCGCACATTGGCTGTTATGTTGCATATTTTGAGCAATAGGGAGCTGCAGCAGAGGAGTGAAAGAGCCACATGCGGCTCCAGAGCCATGAGTTGCTGACAGTGGTGGGATTCAAATTTTTTTTACCACCGGTTCTGTGGGCGTGGCTTGGTGGGCATGGCAAGGGAAGGGTATTGTAAAATCTCCAGTCAGAGGTAGTATTTGCCAGTTCTTCAAACTACTCAAAATTTCCGCTATCAGTTCTCCAGAAGCCTTGGTGGTCCAGGCAGTAATGACACTGGGTTAAACTGGGAAGCCCTTCATACTCTCCAAGCCTTCTGTTGCAGTTCACCAGCAGCCGATGCAGATGGCAGTGGAATCGGACAGCGAGGAAGAAAGGGAACCAGTCATTGAGTCTAGAGAGGACTTGGACGAGGGTCCTACATCCAATGCAGGGATGTGGCCAGGACCATCACTGCCTTTGGAGCCTTTGGAATCTGCCAAGCAGCAAAGCAGAGGACCCAGGGAAGCATGTCTCCAGTGCACTTTTGAACAGAGCTGCTAAAAGATGAGAGCAGCTGAAATAGAAGGGGCAACTCAGGAGTAAGGCTGGGAAGTGATTGCCTCTCCCATAAGGTATAAAAGTCAGACCTCAATTATGACATCTTTGCAGGAAGCAAAGTAGTTCAATAGATTCTGAGTCCTCCTTGAAGCTCTGTGTACTCTGGTTGGTTTTTTCTGGTACTTTGGTTGGTTTTAATTAATTGGATACTTCTGTTTTGACAACATTCCATAGCGCTGAAAGGTGTGTACTTATCTTGGGGAACTGTTTATAATTAGTTCTGGCTGGGAATGAAAGTAATTCCCAGTGTTGCAATAAAATAGATTTTGCTATTAAAACAATGATATTAATTCTGTTTGACAAAGCCTGGGTCTGAACACCTTCTGTTCTTCTTGTTTGCTTGCAGACATTTCCTTACCCAACTAGGTAACATCATCAGTACTAACGAGTGTGGGATTTTTAAATATTTTTTTCTTTAAAAATCCTGCCTTTATCATTTCTATAGATAATTTAAAGTGGCAAACCTCCTAATAGTCTTTTTCTCCCTATTTTCCTTACAACAACAACCCTGTGAGGTGAATCAGGCTGAGAGAGTGTGTGACTGGCCTAAAATCAGCCAATTGGCTTTCACGGCTGAAGTGAGATTTGAACTCATAGTCTTTTGGTGTCACATTAACCTCTACACCATTCTAGTTCTCTGGCTTTGCTGTCTGTTTATATATAGTAGCTTTCCTGTTTTGGATATATTCTGGAAAGGCCCAAATAAAAAAAAAATTCCTACAGGCAAAAGAATTTGCAATTTGAAAAAGCCTATGGGGAATTTTGTGGAATTTAATAC
Organism: Pseudonaja textilis; assembly: GCF_049901715.1. Taxonomy (NCBI): domain Eukaryota; kingdom Metazoa; phylum Chordata; class Lepidosauria; order Squamata; family Elapidae; genus Pseudonaja; species Pseudonaja textilis. The sequence goes on from NC_141995.1 coordinate 52,946,390, forward strand.
TTGAGAGAATCAAGAAAAAAATCAACACTCATGAGAATGAAGCAGGACTGTTCAGCATGAGTGGGGGAAAAAACTGATTTCAAGATTTGAACCAATTCAAGAAGCCAACACTGTTTACTTCACTGAACCCTTAAAGCAAGACCATTTGAGTCAGATTTTCTATTTTGATTCAGAAAGTTGTCCCAAAGGTGCTTTTTCAAAAGTCATCTGGGCTGTCTTTTTTCCCCTTGTTTTGCTTCTCATCCAAGAAGCTCCTTCAGAACTGTTGTTGTTCCAATTTGGAGATTTCTTCAAACTGTTTTCTGATTAAATTTCAGGACTGAATGTTCTCACCTCCTCAGTTCCTTCTTAACTCCCTTTGTTCCTTCTTAAATTTTCTGAAATTTCCATTCCATTCTCTAGGGAAACCCATAAGGTTTTGTCTAGCTCACAGAGACTACATTTTACTGGAACATAATTCAAAATGTCCTGTACAAATTTTTGTAGTCTTCTATGCCCTATCCTTGTCTAATAGCTTAATGGAGGGTTTTGGGGTGGATTTTTCTCTTGGCAAAGTAAAAGAGTTAAAAGGCAAAGTAAAAGCAGTAAAGAGTAAATTAAAGTAAATAAAAAGTGAAAGAGTAAAGAGCAAAAGATAAACTTAAAACAGATATGCACCCATAGAGTTTTTCTATGCCATAAAGTCCATTTATGAATCTTCCAAATCAAGATGATCCTTCTTGTTATGATCTGATGGATTGAGCCTGATGAAAGACCAAGAAGAACTGGAAAACCACTGAACTGAACACTTTCCCAAGTTGTTCAATAAGGCTTCCAGAGCTAATCATGAGGTCTTACAGCAGATTTCTCAGCTGCCATGGATTCCTGATTCCATCTACCAATAAAATCAAAAAAGCAATTTTTCAAATGAGTCCAGGCAAAGCTGCAAGACATTCCTGCTGAGAATCTACCAAACGCTAGATCCAAATGCCTTGCAGTTATTCTAAGACATATTGGATCACGTTTGGTCCACGGAGAAGATGGCTGACGACATCCATGACCCACTCATTGTGACTGTCTATAAAAATAAGGGAAGAAAATCAGGTTGTGAAAATTACAGGTGCTTTCCCCTGCTGGTCCATTGCAAGCAAGATCTTTTCCTGTATTCTCCTGAACAGATTTGCTGCTGTCTCAGCAAGGAACTTCTCAGAGGTGCAGTATGACTTTGGGCCAGAGTGGAATATATGAAGCGATCTTTGCCATGAGGTAAGTCTAGGAGAAGTTCATGAAGCAGAACAAGCCTCTTTACTTTGTCTTCTTTGACTCGAGGAAGCTCTTCAGATCAGGGGTGGGCTTCAAAAATTTTAGCAATCGGTTCTCTGCCTGGTTGCTGGGTGGGGGTGGCCATGGTGGGCGTGGCTAGTTGGCTTCCTGCACCACAGAGGCGGGGGGCTTTTTTGTCCTCCCCGGGCTCTGAAGGTTTTCCTCAAGCCTCTGGGAGGGTGAAATCGGCCTCCCTGGGCTCCGGAGGCCCTCTGGAGGCCAGAGACAGGCCCGTTTCCAGCCTTCCAGAGCCAATGAGAGACCCATTTTTAACCCTCCCCAAGCCTCCACATGGACCCTGTACTTACCTGGCATCCAAAACGGTTGTGTGGGGACTCCTGGGAGGGGTGGGAGGGGCAAGGCCAACCAGGGGTGGGATTTACCGGTTCATCGAACTGGCCATTAAAAATGATAAAATTAGCTACCGGTTCGCCTGAACCAGGACGAACCGGTAGCATCCCACCTCTGCTTTAGTTTGACTATTCGCTCCAAAAAGATGGAAGTATTTTACCAGCCTGTGCCAAACATCAAGTGCATGCATCAAAATTACCTTGCCGATAAGTAGTTGTTTTTGTTTTTTTTGGTGGGACTTGGTCTATCAGGGCAACCTGCTCTATCCAATTATGGGACCGAGCATACTGCTTCCATTTTTGCCTTTCGGCCCCAACTCGGTGTTCTTCGCAGGCAGTCCCTTTAGCAACAAACTATTTTTGTGTTAAATTTGTTTTACCATAAATTTTTGTTGTAAATTTATATTTTACAAAGAATGAAGGGAGACTAGTATAGATCTATTTCAAGCTATTTAGGTCTCATTATTTAGCCATTAAGGGAGCTGAACGTGGGTCACTTACATATTAAGTAGTTGTATTAACTTCTAAGCCATGGGCTCTCTTCGCTTTGTCAGCTATACCAGGGGAGATATTAAGTATTTGTTTTTTTCTCTGGTAGGACTAGTCTATCAGGGCAACCTGGTCTACCCAATTATGGGACGGAGCATACTGCTTCTGTTTTTGCCTTTCGGGCCCAATCTAGGGGCCTTCGCAGGCAGTCACTTTCACAACAAACTATCTTTTGCCCAGGTTCAAATCCCATAAGGGTATGGCTAGCTGATGAGAGCTAAATAGCTTGAAATTGATTTATACTAGTTGCCCTTTATTTCTTTGTCGGTAAAACATAAATTTAACATCTTGCTGACAAATGTAAACAATTTCAAATACTTCGGAACTACCATTGTGAGTGATTGGTCTTTGAACCAAGAAATCTGATCCTGCTGACTGCAAGAGGAGCAAGGCCAGCCAAGCCCTGGGACAGCTACATACTAGGATGCTCAGTCGACATAACCACAACGCTGAAAGTCTGCAGAGCTGCGGTTATCTTTCTCTCCAGTTTGGATGGGACTCCTGGACTCTGTATTGACACCAAACAACTTGAGAAATTCCACATGTGTGCTTCTGTTCCATCATCATCTCCTTTTAATAACCCAACAATCCCTTATGAGGTAGAGTCTTGGCAACTGAATGGAGCTGATTGTTTACTGGCCAGATGCCCTTCCCATCACCAATGTGGAATTTTATTCAGCAGATATATTCTCATTGTGTCCAGAGAGAGAAATATCTGCCTCTACCTAGGACTGAACCCACAACCTCCAGATTGTGAGGCGAGAGCTCCACCTCTAGGCCTGTGCTGGTTAAACAGTATATAGTTAGTTTGGGAATGGAGCTGTCCCCTTAAGGGAATGTCTCATGGGAAATGTAGTTAATGCCTCGTGGGAGATGTAGTTCATGTCATGAGGTCAATTCAGTGACCAATCAGGAGTACAGATATAATCACATGGCATGAACTACACCTCTACATTTCCCATGAGGCATTAACAACATTTCCCATGAGGCATTCCCTTAAGGGGCAGCTCTCATTCCCAAACTAACTATATACTGTTTAACCAGCACAAGGCCACTGCATCACTCTTTGCCCTCCATTCCATCCTTGGCATTTTTTGAGGAGATCCTGCTGCAACCTTGAAGTCTTGGATCACAGGGAGTCCACCAGCATTATCAGAGTCCATATGAAGTAGGTGGAACATGTCCTGGATGACAATTGTATGCTTTGCAAGTTGCTCCACAGTATATGGAAAAAAGATCTTAAGATCATCCATGAAAGTTCTGTAAAGATGCTGTGAAGGAAACCCAATCATCATCTTCTTTTAACAACCCCATAATCCCTTGCGGGGTGGAGTTTGGGCAACTGAATGGAACTAGCAGAGTGTTTGAATGGCCAGATGCCTTTCCTGTTGCCAGTGTGGAGTTTTGTTCAGCAGATATATTCTCAGTGTGCCCCAAGAGAAAAATATCAGCCTCTACCTAGGATCAAACTCACACCCTCATTATTGTGAGGCGAGATCTTCACCTCTCCCTCTCCCCACCTCTCTCTCTCCCTCTCCCTGTGAAGGAAATCCAATGCCATCATCAATGCCAAGTCAACTAGAAGCTGTGGCCACTGTCAAAACGGAGCCCTGTACTGTGAAGCCTCCAGTAACTTCAAAGATAGCCACCACCTAAAACTCATAGAAGATTGTGAACAACATCACAGAATAATATTACTACAACAATGGATTTCAAGTGCCCCAGGCTGGGACCACAGAGTCACCTCCATGTCCACAGATGAAGTGTGTTCCGGACTAGCAGGCTTGAAGCCTGCAACTTGGATTGGCCCGCTGACAGCGGATCGTGATTGGTCGCCTCAGACTGATCCGATTGGCTAGTTAACGGGCTGCCGCGATTGGTCTAACCAAGCACGGCAAACTCAAATCACTGTCATTGGCTGCCTAGCCACAGCCAGCCCTATATAAGGGGCTGCTGTGGCTGGGATTAGTTGCTCAGATCTGAAGTCACTAATAAAGAGCTGTTGTTGTTATCTGAGTCTTGCCTCCATTCTGGACCCATCCTCCCAGATTTAACAAAATGCACAATAGTTTGTCTTTTTCAAACCCAAAGGATTACCTATTTATTGCCTTTTCTAATCTTAAAAAAAGGGTTGTTGTTTTTTTTGTCTTGATAAAGAAAAATTCTGGTTTTCTGGATTATGGTCGTGGGCATTATTAGATATTTATGCTTCTCCTTGCTAAATCATGAGAAAATAAAGCCCCATTTTTTCCTGATTCATGATTCAAAATCAGGACAATTATATCCAAAGGGATATAAATTGATTTGGGTTGTATCCAGACATTGCAGCTATTTCCAAAGGCTGAATCATCATAGATTATTTGCTTGACCACAATCTGAGGTCTGAAGCACTGATTGGGATATGCCCAAAAAAGCCTCCCAAGTTTGTCCTCATCATTTATCTTCTATTGCAGCAATTATTTTGATGGATTAAAAGTTAGAAATTTCTTATGGCTTGATAGATGGCTGACTCCGATGTTTGTGCGCCTTTTGTTGATCTCAGCAAATACTCTCAACAAATATATACAGTTTTCTTCTACAGATACTAGGGTTTGGTTTTTTTAAAAAAATACAGGTAGCCCTTGACTTACGACCATAATTAAACCAACAATTTCTGTTGTTAAATGAAGCACTTGTTAAGCGTTTGTTAATGTGCCCCTTTTTATGACTTTTCTTGCTGTAATTGTTAAGTCTATCACTGCAGTTGATAAGTTAGTAACCCAGTTGTTAAGTGAATCAGGCTTCTCCCTTGGCTTTGTTGATCAGGTTCACAAAATGGGATCTCCTGATCCCAGAACCCTACAACTGTCATAAATATGAGTCAATTGCAAGGTGTCTGAATTTTGATCACATGATCACGGGGATGCTACAAATATAGAGAATGATATTCAGCAGGTTCTGACCAGTTCTAGAGAACCGATAGCGGAAATTTTGAGTAGTTCAGAGAACCATCAAATACCACCTCCAATTGGCCCCACCCCCATCTATTCTCCACCTCCCAAGTTCCAGATAATTGGCTGGGTCTTCTTTGGTTGCCCTGCACAGGAAAACAGAGCTGGAAAGCAGGCTAGTGGGGTGGGGATGGAATGGGGATTTTGCAGTATCTTTCCCCCATAAGTGGGGAGGGATTGGAGATTTTACAGTAACATTCCCCTGCCATGCCCACCATCCACACCCACAGAACCGGTAGTGAAAAATGTGAATCCCACCACTGTATAAGTAAGTGTGAATGCTGGTTGTAAATCACCTTTTTTTCAATGCCATTGTAACTTTGAACGGTCACTAAATGAACTATTGTAAGGCAAGAACTACTGTAGTTCTAGTTAGGTAGGGCTCATATGCTCAAAAAATCAATAAGTCGGTAGGGTCCCTTTAAAGTACATTTATCGTCTCAGTCAGTGTCATTTCTCAGGCATGGATCGAATCGTCAGACTTCTGTGTTTACCATCTCACCATCTATCAAAGCTACCAACCTCAGTGATTATCAACACACAGTAGGAATAGATTACACTACACTAGATTACACTGGACTCGTCCATCATTATCACAATTGTGTTATTCCAGTTTAGAAATTAACATGTGTTCAATCCTTATGAAGATATTGCAATCTGAAACAAATTGGACCATTGAGTATTTCTTCATTTTTTTTCTCTTTCTCCCCTTTAAAAGTACTCTTCTTGAAAGTGTATTTGATTGGGTGCTACAGGCATCTTACCATCATATTTGAAGAGAAAGAGCTCCTTGATTAAGTGAGTTGTAATTTTTCTCTATTCTTCCTCCTTCGGTGTGACGTAGCTTGCATTTAGTCTAATTGTTCAGAGTAGACAACCTCTCTGCAGTAGTTATTTGAGTCTGTAACTCCTCCACATCCTCCCTACTAACAGAGATGAGTATTGAAACCCAAACATCTAAAAAGCAGTCCTAACTGTGCTTCTGAATCTACATAATCCTAAAACACCACATGTGTTTTTTTCATGATAAACTACAAATTGTCTCATTTTATTATCTGGGATGGAAGAAAACACTCTCAGAAGAAGTTCAAAGTGAGGTAAGGCAATGTGAGAAGAACTGCAGAGGTGAACTATAGTTTCTTGTTGTCTTCGTGAAACCTTTGCTCTGTTTTACGTGTAGGTGGCAAAGGAAAAAAAAGAGGCTCCTTGGAGGAATCTTTTTTGTTACACTGCATTGTGTTGACTGCATAAAGAATAGAACACAATGGAGCAAAACATCAGACAGGACAAAGATGGAAAAATAAAACCATAAAGGCATGGACTCAAGAGGAAAGTACTGCAAACCCCAAAGAACTGCAAAAGATAGTTGTTTAAATATAAAATAATCAGATTTGTGACGTAATTGAACATTATTTGAAAAAGGCTCATCTTTTCCTTCCCAAGCAAACTATATTACTGTTAAGTTGTGCATGTAAGAGAGAACAAGAGCAAACACAGATAGTTTCTTTCATAAACTAAACATCGGAAACATTATAGAACATGTAAGGGCTGCAAGATTAGCTTCTTTCCATCTGAATAAAGTTTTATTTCAAGTCAAGGAAGTTGGGGACATAGAATAACAGAGTTGGAAGGGACCTTGGAGGTCATCTAGTCCAACCCCCTGCTCGAGCAGGAGAGTCTATTCCAAATATTAGCCTCTACTTTATTTTTACCATCAGCAAATTTGATTCAGCAAACTTTGTTGCCGAAAAGAGCTAAGAATGATCCATTTCTGAGACATCATGAAGAAATATAACCTGGGTTATACTTTACTTTGATCCTTTCTAACTAATCCTCACATTGTGGTTTTTAAAAAAATGGTGACTGTGATGCAGTGGTGGGATTCAAATAATTTAACAACCTATTCGCCCAGGGTTGGCTGTCATAGGAGGTGCGGCCCATTCCCACCTTCCAGCTCCTCTGCACATACAGGATGACCCTCCCACAATGGACAACCTGTTAAATTTCCACCCTTTGCCAAAGGGCTGTTTCTGAGGGTGCTTGTGTCAGCTTTGGAAGCCATATTGAGACCAGATGCTCCCACGCTGCCACGTTTGAGTCTGGGAAAGTGCGAGGGGGGATTTCTTGGAGTGTATGGAGTTAGACATAATAACATTCTTTTTCTAATTCAAGGTCATGTTATTTTGCACCTAAGTGAGGGGAAGTCTCAAGTTAGGATGGATGGTGACTGGGGCATGTGATGTGATGATGGGTGGAGGGGATGGATTTGTAGTTTTTACTTTTTCCAAGGAAGCCCAGAACTTCCAGATTCGGCATTCCCCAGTTGTGCCAGTTACTATCCAAATAAAGAGGAACTTTTGAGAATATGTCTGTCTCAGAGTTATTGGGTGGAGTGGAGGTTTGCTGGAACACTGACATCTTGTCTGCATGTTGATCTCGTGACTGTTTCAGCCTTCTGGACTGCAGCTCCTTTAAGAGGTGAGATTTCTGAGGAACGAGGTTACCATAGAGACAAGGAGTCAATAGTCCCAAGAGCTCATGTGGGAAGGTGAAAAATTGGGGGAGGGGGGAGTTGAGGGAGGGATTCCCGCCCACCCCATGGAGTTGCATGCAGGATAGTGTTGGACAGTTTGTGGGCAAAAAGGAGAGGGGTGAGGAATTAAGTTGACAGCATGATCGAAGCTGGGCCCAATGTAGAGGAGACCACAAGGTTCGTTTGGCCAGGCAAATTATTACACACACACCAGCTATCAAAGTGGGTCTTGGACGCTGCATTACAGAAACAGCCAATGGAATGGCCAACATGAGGGAAGGATGATGAAAAGAGGCCTTCTCCTTCCCTCATGCCTGCTGCTCCATTGCCCATTTCTCCATTGCAGCACGGTGCAGTGCCCAAGATCCACTTTGATAGTGGGGTTGGGTTATTTAAGAACTGGTTCGCCTGAACCAGTGTGAACCAGCTGAATCCCCCACTGACTGTGATGGTGGATCAAGTCTCCTCCCATTTCCCATTTTTGCAGGCTGTGTAGATATGATTCCCTAAAAAAATGACTATTTTAAACATACCCTTTAAAGGGTTCAGATCCCAGGTGAGTGATTGCAAGGAAAGCAATACTTATTTTCGTAACACTCATTTTATTTATTTAATTAATGCTACCTTTATTATTTTTATAGATAACTCCACGCAACAAGCATATATCCAGTATAACTTCCTCCTTCTATTTTCCCCACAATCACAACTCTCTGAGGTGGGTTGGGCTGACAGAGAGTGGCTGGCCTAAAGTCACCCAGGATTCAAACTCCTGATCTTCTGCTTTCTAGCCTGGTGCCTTCGCCCCTAAATTTAAATGCAAATTCTCCTCAGTTCTTGCTTGGCTCTCTCCTTGATTAGCTTCCATCCATTGCTTCTTGTCCTGTCTTCAGGTGCTGTGGAGAAGAGGTTAAGTCTCCCTTCTTCTTTGTGGCAGCCCCTTAGTTATTGGTTAGTTAGTTATAGTTAGTTATGTTATCATATACACTTATCTGTATGATCTAGAACAGGGGTGTCAAACTTGATTTCATTGAGGGCTGCATCGGGGCTGTGGTTGGCCTTGGGGGGGTGTCATGTCATGTTTTCCAATTTTGGAACCAGCTGGACACGAGGCTCCAAATGCCAAACTTCCTTATCCTGTTCATGGATCCCAATATTATTCAGGAGTCTATCC